>NW_004444053.1:1568713-1596844 GCF_000243295.1 Trichechus manatus latirostris
AAAAAAAAAAAAAAAAAAAGGTTGAGAATTTAGAGGGTTAATATGTTGTGGGGTTGTTAACCAATGTAATAAAAGAAGATGTGTACTTCTGTTTCATGAGAAACTATTTGTTCTGTAAGTCTTCACCTGAGGTACAATAAAATATATAAAAAAAATAAAAAAGAAAAAAAATAAAAATAAGTCTGCACAAACAAAAACAAAACAAAATTTTCAGTAGTCATTGGCAGAGATTGTCAAAAGATACCAAGAACTCAAAAGAAGAAAATGCAAACATTTCAGGAATGGAGGAGAAGCCTGCGTGGCAAGTGGAGTGCTCTCCTAATTATATGCACACTAGTTGTGGTGAGGGTAGAGAGCTGAAACTGGGAGGGGGTTGTACAACATTTAAATTCAAGAGGGAATTTTTTTTTTTTCGACGAATGGGAGGATTTTATAAATTGAATGTACACTTTTGAGTTATGTAGGGATACACTATCAATGCTTGTTATGCTGCAAGAATCATGACATGGAATTTCTTAAGATTCCATGAGGCAAAGTACTATCATCTCTGTATTACTCCAAGAATACTCAGAGGGAATTATGATCCAAGTAACAATGACCACTCTCAGGGAGACGAGTCCATCAAGCCTTCTTTAGGTGTCTACCAGCTATGAGATGGTGTTGACTCTAGTGATGGGGACAGGGATATGCATGAAGTGGGTTGATCTGTCTGAAGGAATTAGGCATCTAGCCTATCAGAGGGTGGTATTGGCCAGGGTTTGAATTGGGAACAAGGGAAGATGGATTGAGGGAGAGCAAAACAAAAAATCACAGGGAATGAGAAGGATCACCAAAAACAACATAAGATATTGTTAGAGATAAATTTCACATATTCATTTTATATTCTACCAAGAGCACCCTTGCTCAAATGTTACACAGAGATCTATGTGGTTTTTTGTCTTCTTTCACTCCATGTTTCTATGGAACCCTGCTTCAAAGTCAGAAGGACTGGGGCCTGAGTTCTTAGATTCATGTTTATTATCTGTGAGTCCTTGAGACTGTTGGTTCACTTGATGTGTCTCAAAAGTCACATCTGTAAAATGAGAAAATAATACTCATCTTACAGTTGGGAATATTTAATTATGAATTGAATATTATACGGTGTTGGAGAATTATTATTAATTTTGTTAGGTGTAATAAGGATAAATGCCATGTTACTTGTAATTTATTTAACTATTTAAGTTATTTAAAAAAGTTAAAAAAATAAATAAGTTAAAAAAAGATGTAGATGTACAGCAATATGTTCATCTTGTGAAATCTAGGAAATGGCTATAAGTGGTGTTATTAACACTACTGTATTCTATCTAATGCTGTGTCTAAATTTTTCCATAACTAGGTTTTAAAAAATACCCATCTTACTTATCTTACAGGACTGTTGTGAAGATCAAATGAGAAAATGAATGTTAAGTGTTTTGTAAATGGCAAAGCACTAAACAAGAGTGAGTTGTAGCTGTTTTTATTATTGTTAGGAACAATAGAAAGTGAATCCAGCTCTGCTCTTATCTGAGTGGGTGCTTTTGGTTTCTCTTTTTTGACTTTCCTTATCTGGGTACTAAGACCAAAGGGTTGGCCTACTCCAGAGGGCTCAAGGGATCTTTTTATAATAATGCTTTCTTTCACTGTGCAGAATGGAGACAACAAAGTCTATGTAGAGCACTGGGGAAAATAGAGGCTGGATTCCATTCCTCTCTGTATGTAGGGAATGGTCTCTGGATGCTCATGGCTCAACTAATTATAGTACATCATCGCATCCATTTGTACTTACCAGCACCCTGGCTTCCAGAGAGACCTACATGCTCTATTCTAATAATTAATGCTGTCAAAATAAGACAGAGAAGAAAATAATGTAGGGTTAATTACTGAGGTATTGTGGGATCACTTTTCAGCCATTTATTAGGCATTTTCATTCAAACTTGAAATCCCTTTGAAGAGATAGTATTTAGGGAAACTGCATTGGTACAATGTACTTATTGTACAGATTGGTCTCTTCTCCCGTCTTCCAAAAACATAAGGCTCACTCCTGGGAGTGGAATACAAGTATAATTTCCCCTCAGATATTAATGAAAAATAAATTGATTACAAGCATGCTGTCCGTTGCAATTATTTTGTTTTTTCATATATATATATATATGAAAAAAGAAAAAAAATTGCAACGGACAGCATGCTTGTATATTTGAGGAGTCGGAAGCATTGCTCTGTGTAAGAGAAGACACTATATTCAGTTATTTGCATACTGATGCTGTCCTATCATCCCTCACATGAATGATGTATTAGTGACACCAAATATTAAATTCCTTACTCTCTTATACTTTGAATGAAACTATGCATTGGATAGAACACTTCAGGTTGGCTAGAAGCCAAGCTGGCCCTCTTTCTTTCCAAACCACCAACACAATGGGACCTTGGGTGATCTTGAAAAATCACTTTGCTTCTGCAACTTCTCTCTCTACTGCTGTGAAATTAGGATAATGGTGTGTTCAACCCATTTCTTTCCTTGGGGTATATGATTAATGGGAAGGACATTTACAAAGTACTTTGACTGCTTTTGAGGAGATGTTCTACTGAAGGCAATAATAGAAAATCTTATAAATCATGAGACCTCTGGATGGTATGTTTTATGGATACACAATATTTATATTATTATTTTGCATTTTGCAAATTAGATCTCTGTAGCACAATTGGAATTAGATTGGATGGGTAGTTTTTCATCCTTAGAAGCTATATTGTTATTCTAAGGATAGAAAAACAAATCCTTGACCAAAGTCATAATAATTATAAATAAGATTTGCAAAGTATATGAAATAATCCAGTGGCCTGCAGAGGAAAATTTTACTGGAAAAAAATCAGAAAAACTACTCAGTTGATCATTCTTAGCAGAAAATCACTGTGAATTACTAAACACCAAGTACCCGTCTCAATGAGTTCCATAGCTCACTTGTTAGGACAGAAACACGAAATCATTGTGGGAAAGTCACAGACTTTGATCACCAAAATGAAATATATTTTGTAGCAAAAGCTAATGATGTAAAATGAAGAAACCGTAACCCTTGGCGTCTTAGTTAGGATTCTCTAGAGAAACAGAACCAGTGAGATCTCTCTCTCTCTCTCTCTCTGTCTATATAGGAGATATCTCTAATAGGAGAGATCTCATGTAAGCAAATAATTAGAGTACAGTAGTTCTATAGCTCAAAGAGTTATGAGGAATAGAGCAGCCTGCTATTCCTGGTGCAAGAAATAGCCTAGAATAACATTTCTTAAACATCATTTCATAAAATACAGTGATGTACAATATTAGGTGCCTTGGGGGGAAAAATCTTGGTTATATAAAGTTGGGAAATGTTGCATAGTTTTTCTTGGAGATTCACAATGAAAATTAGTATATGAAAAACTGAAAATTCCTGCAGTTAAAAAAAGAGTATTTCAAATTAATTTGAACATGGAAAATGCCCTTTGGCCCAACTTTCTTTCCCCTCCCTCTCTCTCTCCTTCCCTCCCTCTGTCACTCCCTCCTTGTCTCCTTCCATACCTCCTTCCTTCCTTTGTTTCTTTCTTCTCCTTGTCCTCATCCTTTTCTTTCTTTTTTTTCTGGCAGAACATTTGTTTGCATCTCCCAGAACTCTCATGCCCTACAGGACACAGTTTAGGAAGTTCTGAAAAGTGTTTTGGGTACCTTTAGTTAATTAGAAATCTCCATTAGCTAAGCGATCATATTACCAAAAGATTCTGCTAATGGAGACTTACTGTAGTTCCAAACCATGGTTGGAATAAGTGTCCCAATAGTAATAAATCAACAACATTTCCCCATCAATATTATGTAACATGTTGAAGCAATAATGAATATAATTTTGAGAAATTTGATTATTAACCAGAAGTGAAGTAATTTAGAGATGTAAAATAAAGAACAATTGTTTCCTGTTTTGCTCCAGTTGATCTAATAGACATGACACAAGAAGACATGACCCAGAAGATATAAGATTTCAGAGAGAAAGCATATATTTGGAGATATGCTCCTAGTCACCAACAAATTCAGACTGAAACTCTGAATGTAAAAATAGTCCATTTCAATGGAAATTAATGAAACTGAAAGTATTGGAGCTCTTCTTTATTGACAAAATTTTATTAACATCAAAAATTGCAAATCATTCCCTGGGGGCAGTCAGATTACATAGCTGTCTTTTTTCCTGAAATCTCATTTAGTTCAGAATGATTGCAATGTAACACATCTTTGCATACTATTTTACTGAGTATATTGTCTCTATTACTTGGAAATTGCCTCAGTTTTTATAGATAGGGAGCTATTATCGTTTCTTTCTTTCTTTTTTCTACACCCTTGTTTAAAATTCTGCATTGCTGCAGTGATCTAATAATAACGTGGAAACAGCATTTGGGGAGCAAGTTGAGTGATGTGCTTCTGTATTATTTGCCAAGTCAGTACCTATGGGAAGACTAGAGTTCAAATCAGTTGGATTTTATTTCTTACATTCCCCCACTCTTGTGTGTTTTATTTTCCAATCTCTTGTAATCCCTGACCACAATCATAGATAGCCAGTAGAAATCTAGTAACCAATAATGGATGCTCCAACAAAGTAGGCAACAAACCCTACTCATTTTTTCATATCTTAGCTTTGCTGTCACTTCATCAAGGAAACTTTTCTAATTTCCTAAGGCTGGGCTAAGTGCCCTTCTTCGGCGCTTCCATAGCATCCTTCTTCTAGGACACTTACTCTATCTCCCCCTCTCATTGTCTGTCTCAGTCTCTGTTTCTCTTTCTCTCATCTCTTGCAGTAACAAATTTCCATATAACTTATACTGTTCCTGAGTTTCCTCTTTAAGACAGCTGATACCTTGCCATACCAATGTTGCCTTTTTGTCTGCATCCCTCACCAGACAACTTATAAGTTAGGTGAGGAGTGGAATATTGTTTATTGTGGAGTCCCTAGCAGCTAGATAAGTAGGCAGTAAATAAACGTGTTGAATGTCATTGAGTTGAATTGACCCCTGTTCAGATCAAATGCTGCTACACTTCTTCATGTACCTTCTGGGCTGGGACTGCCTCGGCCATTTATCAAACAAGACTTAGATTAAATGACTTGCCCATGGACTCATATACTGTGTTTCTGGACTTGGACCACTACACTGTATCTCCCCACAGAGCCAGAATCTATTCCAAAGACAGCCTGAAATGCTCTGTCTCTCTCCATCAAGCCATGTGTCTGGACTTCTTCAGAACCCAGGCCTACGTTCCACTCCTCCAGGAAGCCTTCCTGTAATGTCTCCAATTGCCCCTGTTACTATAGCTGACACCTTCTCAGAGCTTAGGAGTTCACACTCCCAGACAACAAGGCACTGCTGTGTGTTAGCCAACAGTCAGTTGTTCTGGATCTGGGCTATTTTGTTTGTGGGCCAGCTGTACTGACCTCCCTGACAACAAACTCAGAATAAGTGCCTAAGTGTAGATCCTAGAACCCTCTAGTTCCTTGATTACCTCTAATGTATCTGCCACTAATGAGTTCACCTTAATCTTTCTTAACCTCTTTATGTTTTCTTCCTGTAGCTACTCCCCTTTAACATCTTTTCAAGGTAATGTTTCCATTTTATTTGCCTCAAGGATATTTCTGTGGCTCTAGTCCTATTCGTAACTATAAAGTACCTTGCAAGCTTGAAGAATTGTCGTAACCTCTCTGGAGACTGACTTAGAAAGTAGCTTTATGTCTCAACTCCAAAACACTAAGACTATTGTGCTGTATTTTTGATTCTTGATCTGTGTAATTACTTTTTGGATTGAAAATACAAAATAAAACAAACAAAAAAAGTTAGTTGCTGTTGAGTCATTTCCAAATCATGGTGACCCCATGTGTTTTAGAGTAGAAGTGTGCTCCACAGGGTTTTCATGGTTGTGAACTTCCAGAAGCAGATCACCAGGCCTTTCTTCTGAGGCACCTCTGAATAGGTTCTAATAACCAGTCTTTTGGTTAGTAGCATAGAGCTTAACCATTTGCACCACCCAGGGATTCTCACCTCTTTTGTAAAGAACCATAATAATTATAATACTATAAGTGTTACTACACAGTGTTTTCAATCACCTCATATGATGCAAAAGCTGGACAATGATTAAGGAAGACTGAAGAAGAATTGATGCCTTTGAATTATGGTGTTGGTGAAGAACATTGAATATACCGTGGACTGCCAAAAGAACGAACATATCTGTCTCGGAAGAAGTACAGCCAGAATGCTCCTTAGAAGCAAGGATGGCGAGAGTTTGTCCACATTACTTTGGACATGTTATCAGGAGGGATCAGTCCCTGGAGAAGGACATCATGCTTGGTAAAGTAAAGGGTCAGTGAAAAAGAGGAAGACGGTCAATGAGATGGATTGACTCAGAGGCTGCAACAATAGGCTCCAGCATAACAATGATTATGAGAATGGCACAGGACCAGGCAGTGTTTTGTTCTGTTCTACAGAGGGTTGCCCTGAGTCGGAAGTGACTCGATGGCACCCAACAACAGCAACAAATGTTACTACTACTACAGCTATTAACAACAACCAATTATTGAGTATTACTTCTTGCCAGGCACTTTGCATGCATTATCTTATGTAATATTCATAAAACACTATCGGGTAAGTAGTATCCTCATTTCACAGATGAAACTAAAATTCAGAGAGGTTGAGTAACTTGCGCAAGGTTGCAAAGTTGGTTAGTGGCAGACCCTGGATTCATATTCAGATATCTTTGAGATTATAGTTAATTCTTTACTGACTGACTTTATCTCCTCAGAGGCTGGTGCTGAAAACTTCATGAATCCAATCACGGGGAAAATTTTCTTGGGTCCCCCCACCATCTACTCACTCAGGCCCACTTCCAAGAAGTTATTTCTCCTGTTTTTGCAAAACAATTAGAAACTCCAGAACCTGCAAGACTCTCTGTTTCCCTATCGTGCCTGTTCTCTTGACACGCTTATCAGATGAGCCTCTCCACTAACGACACCTCTCTCTTTCTAGGCCAGAGCCAGAAACTTTGGGGTTGTCTCTCTTTCACACCCCACATTCAATCCATAAGGAAATCGTATTGGCTCTATTTTCAAAATATGTCCAGAATCTGACTGACCACTTCTCATCACCTCCACCTGCTACTAGTCTGGCCAAAACCATCATCAACTCTTGCCTGGATTATTGAAATAGCCTCCTCACTTTCTTTCTTGTCCCTGTTCAGCCTTTTATAAACTCAGCACTGATGTTAGAATACATTGCTCCTGTACCCCTAAACCCTCCTCATTCTGCCTGAAAGCCTTACAACAGCCTACAGACCCTTCATGATCTACCAGCCCCACTCATCCTCTGTGTCTCACTGCTCCCCACCACCCTGGGGCCGCCTCCTCAAGCACAGGACATGCACCTGCCCCAGGCTTGTGCACTGGCTCTTTTCCCTGTCTGGAAATCTTTCTCAGATATCTCCGCAGCTATATGCTCACCTCTTTCAAGTTTTTGCTCAAATATCACCTTATCAATGTCCTCCCAACTTAAAATTGCAACTTCCCTGAATTTCCTACTCTCCTTACTCTGCTCCATTTTTTCCATATCCGTTATCAACTTACAACATGCTGTGCAATTTTACTCTTTATATTTATTCCTATTGTCTGTCACTCTGCACTGGAATGTAAGCTCAGGCAGAGCAGGAATTTTGTGTCTGAGTTTACTAATACATAGTTTTTGCCCAGAATAGTGCCTGACACATGATACACACTCAGTTAATGAGCTATTGAATGAAGGACCCAATGATGGCTTAATTTTTATATTTTAATTGACCCTCTCTGCAGCACAGTACCAAGAGGATTGCCAAAAGGGGAGTTTGGAGCTTCCAGGTAATGTTTTCCCAGACTTGAGAATCATGTTATCTTTATGATTTTTAAGATTTATCTTACATATTTTGCTCTAACTTCCTATTTTATAGTCTGAAGAGTCATTATCTTGTCAGCCTGTCCTTTGATTTCAACTCCTCACCTGTTGTCATTTAGATTACAACTTTCTGGACCTGACATACCTTCCCTGGAGGTGGAGGTTTCAGGTGTAGCTGCCGGTCATTTTTTATAAAGCCCATGATTGCTCTGACACTTATAGTACTCTCTTCAATGATGCTTAGCCCTCAGGTGGTACTTTGGCCTCAGCTGCATGAGTTGATAGTGTCCAGAAGTCTTTTACCAACATCCTAGATGACTTTCTTGGGCAATAACTGATGGCTGAACTCATTAACCCATAAATATATTTTGACGT
Organism: Trichechus manatus latirostris; assembly: GCF_000243295.1. Taxonomy (NCBI): domain Eukaryota; kingdom Metazoa; phylum Chordata; class Mammalia; order Sirenia; family Trichechidae; genus Trichechus; species Trichechus manatus. Next base: position 1,577,021 of record NW_004444053.1, read on the forward strand.
ATGTGCCTGCTAGCTGATTTCTGCTTCCTCACCCAGATAGAAAAGAATATTCTAAAAGTTCCTGCCACTGATTTTACATTTAACTTCAAGAAGTCTTAGTGTAACTGACAACTAGGAAATTTCACTGTGCATTCTCTCTTCCATAGCAGTTATAAATATGGTAACTAGTGCTTTCCCTGGTACTGATCCCAAGAAAGTAGCACTGTTTTCAGTTCTGCACCCACAGAAATACTTGGGTTTCCCAACTATTTGCTTCCCGTTTCTAAACTAGTTCCTTACATGTGACTTACTATCATGTAGTAATTTGCTAAAATATCTTTTGGTGTACACTTTTGAAAGAATAAATTAAATGATTCTCCAGACTCGACTTTATCTTTTCAAATAGCTCTAGTAGAATTCAAGCATAAAATAATAATGATAGGTAATTTATATATCTGTGCAGAACTTTGCAGTTTACAATGTTTATTAGAAAGATCATGATCTTTGGAGTCAAACAAATCTAAATTTGAAATTTGCCTTCAATACTTACTAGTTTTATAACTCTAGTCACCTTGGAGAGCCTGAGTGGCAGAAATAGTTAAGCACTCATCTACTAGCCAAAAAGTCGGTTGTTCAAACCCCCTCACCCCGAAGGTGACTTGGAAGACAGGCCTGGCCATCTGCTTCCAAAGGGTCCCTTGAAAACCATATGGAGCAGTTCTGTTCCGCACACATGGGACCTCCATGAATCTGAATCAACTTGACAGCAACTTCTTGTTGTTAAGTGCCGTCAAGTCAGTTCCCACTCATAGCGACCCTATGTACAATACAGTGAAACACTGTCTGGTCCTGCACCATCGTCACAATCTTTGTTTGAGCCCATTGTTACAGCCACTGTGTCCATTCATCTAGTTAAGGGTATTCCTCTTTTTCACTGACCCCTCTACCTTACCAAGCATGATGTCCTTCTCCAGGGACTACTCCATCCTGATATGTCCAAACCATGTGAAATGGTGTCTCGCCATCCTTACTTCCAAGGAGCACTCTGGCTGTACTTCTTCTAAGACAGACTTGTTCATTCTTCTGGCAGTCCACGGTATATTCAATGTTTTTCGCCAACACCATAATTCAAAGGCTTCAATTCTTCTTCAGTTTTCCTTATTCGTTGTCCAGCTTTTGAATGAACATGAGGCAATGGAAAATATCATGTCTTGAGTCAGGTGCACCTCAGTCCTCAAAGTGACATATTTGTTTTTGAACACTTTTAAGAGGTCTTTTGCAGCAGATTTGCCCAATGCAATATGTCATTTGATTTCTGTTTTTTAAAAAAATTTTAAAAATTAATTAATTTTTTTTTGTACCATAGATGAAGGTTTACAAAACAAACTAGCTTCTCATTGAACAGTTAGCACACATATCGTTTTATGACATTGGTTAACAACCCCACAACATGTCAACACTCTCCCTTCTAGAACTTGGGTTCCGTATTACCAGCTTGCCTGTCCCCTTCTGCCTTCTAGTCCTTGTCCCTGGGCTATCGTGCCACTTGAGTCTCATTTTGTTTTATGGGTCTGTCTAATCTTTGGCTGAAGGCTGAACCTAGGGAGTGACTTCATTACGGAACTAAAAGTGTGTCTGGGGGCCATACTCTTGAGGTTTCTCCAGTCTCTGTCAGGCCAGTAAGTCTGGCCTTTTTTTGTGAGTTAGAATTTTGCTCTACATTTTTTTTCAGCTCTGGCGGGGACCCTCTATTGTGATCCCTGTCAAAGCAGTCAGTGGTGGTAGCTGGGCACCATTTAGTTGTACTGGAATCAGTCTGGTGGGGGCCGTGGTAGTTGTGGTCCATTAGTCCTTTGGACTAATCTTTCCCTTGTGCCTTGTTTTCTCATTCTCCGTTGTTCACATAGGGGTGAGACCAGTGGAGTACCTTAGATGGCTGCTCACAAGCTTTTAAGACCCCAGACGCTACTCACCAAGGTAGAATGTAAAACATTTTCTTTATAAAGTATGTTATGCCAATTGAGCTAGGTGATCCCTAAGACCATGGTCCCCACATCCCTCAGCCCAGCAATTTGGTCCCTCAGGAAGTTTAGATCTGTCTATGGAACTTCCATGACCTTGCCTTGTACAAGTTATGCTGGCTTCCACAGTATTGTGTACTGTCTTACCCTTCACCAAAGTTATTTATCTATTGTCTGTTTAGTGTTTCCTCCCCCCACCCCTCCCTCCCTCGTAACCATCAAACGTTGTTTCTTTTTTTTTCTTACACGGATTATATTTTTATTTATTTATTTTTATTGGGCTTTAAGTGAAAGTTTACAATTCAAGTTAGTCTCTCATACAAAAATTTATACATATATTGTTATGTGACCCTAGTTGCTCTCCCTATACTGTGACAGCACACTCCTCCTTTCCACCCCGGATTTCCCATGTCCCTTCAACCAGCTCCTGACCCTCTCTACCTTCTCATCTCGCCTCCAAACAGGAGCTGCGCATTTAGTCTCATGTTTCTACTTAAGCTAAGAAGCACACTTTCCACACGTATCATTTTATGTCCTATAGTCAGGTCTAATCTTTGTCTGAAGAGTTGGCCTCTAGAAAGGTTTTAGTTTTGGGCTAGCAGAGAGTCTGGGGTCCATGTTTTCCGGGGTCCCTCCAGTCTCAGTCAAACCATTAAGTCTGGTCTTTTTACTAGAATTTGAGTTCTGCACCCTACTTTTCTCCTGCTCCATCAGGGACTCCCTGTTGTGTTCCCTGTCAGGGCGGTCATTGGTGGTAGCTGGGTATGATCTAGTTCTGGTCTCAGGCTTATGAAGTCTCTGGTTTATGTGGCCCTTTCTGTCTCTTGGGCTAATATTTTCCTTGTGTCTTTGGTGACCTTCATTCTTCTTTGCTCCAGGTGGGTTGGGACCAATTGATGCATGTTAGATGGCGGCTCGCTAACTTTTAAGACCCCAGACGCCACTCACTGAAGTGAGATGCAAAACATTTTCTTAATAAAGTTTGTTATGCCAATGACCTATATGTCCCCTGAAACCATGGTCCCCAGGCCCCTGCCCCTGCTACTCTGTCCCTCAAAGTGTTTTGTTGCATTCAGGAAACTCCTTAGCTTTTGGTTTAGTTCAGTTGTGCTGACTTCCTCTGAAGTGTGTATTGTCCTTCCCTTCACCTAAGATAATTCTTGTCTACTATCTAGTTAGTGAATACCCCTCTCCCTCCCTCCCCACCCTCATAACCATCAAAGAATGTTTTCTTCTGTGTTTAAACCTTTTCTTGAGTTCTCATAATAGTGGTCTCATACAATATTTGTCCTTTTCTGACTGACTAAATTCACTCAGTATAATGCCTTCCAGATTCCTCCATGTTATGTTTCACGGTTTCATCGATGTTCTTTATCGTTGCATAGTATTCTATTGTGTGAATATACCATAATTTGTTTATCCATTTGTCCATTGATAGGCGCCTAGGTTGTTTTCCTCTTTTTGCTATCGTGAACAGTGCTGCAATGAACATGGGTGTGCATATATCTATTCGTGCGACTGCTCTTATTTCTCTAGGATATACTCCAAGAAGTGGGATTGCTGGGTCATATGGTACTTCTATTTTTTGCTTTTTAAGGAAGCACCAAATCAATTTCCAAAGTGCTTGTACCATTTTACGTTCCCACCAACTGTGTATAAGTGTTCTAGTCTCTCCACAACTTCTCCAACATTTATTATTTTGTGTGTTTTGGATTAATGTTAGCCTTGCTGGGGTGAGATGGTATCTCGTTGCAGTCTTGATTTGCATTTCTCTGACTGCTAATGTTCGTGAACATTTCCTCATGTGTCTCTTAGCCACCTGAATGTCTTCTTTGGTGAAGTGCCTGTTCGTATTCTTTGCCCATTTTTTAGTTGTATTATTTGTCTTTTTGTTGTTAAGGTTTTGCAATGTTTTGTAGATTCTAGAGATTAGAAGCTGATGGGATTTCTCATAGCCGAAATTTTTTTCCCAGTCTGAAGGTTGTCTTTTTACTTTTTTGGTGAAGACTTTTTTTTTTTTTTCAATTAGCAAATGTTGTGTTACATATGTATATATATACATATGTTTGTTTATTGTTGTAGTTTAAGTGAAAGTTTACATTTCAAGTGAGTTTCTCATACCAAAATTTATACATATGTTGTTATGTGACCCTAACTTCTCTCCCCATACTGTGACAGCACACTCCTCCTTTCCATCCCTGATTTCCCATGTCCATTCAACCAGCTCCTAACTCTCTCTGCCTTCTCATCTCACCTCCTGAAAGAAGCTGCCCGTTTAGTCTCATGTATCTACTTGAGCTAAGAAGTACACTCTTCATCAGTATCATTTTATGTCCCACAGTTCAGTCTAATCTTTGTCTGAAGAGTTGGCCTTGGGAATTGTTTTAGTGCTGGGTTGACAGAGAGTCCAGGGGCCATGCTTTCCAGGGTTCCTCCAGTCTGAGTCAGACCGTGAAGTCTGGTCTTTTTACTAGAATTTGAGTTCTGCTTCCCACCTTTCTCCTGCTTCATCAGGAACTCTCTGTTGTGTTCCCCGTCAGGGTGGTCATTGGTGGTAGCTGGGCACCATCTAGTTCTTCTGGTGTCAGGTTGATGGAGTCTCTGGTTTATGTGGCCCTCTCTGTCTTTTGGGCTAATACTTTCCTTGTGTCTTTGGTGTTCTTCATTTTCCTTTACTCCAGGTGGTTGGGACCAATTGACACATCTTAGATGGCTGCTCTCTAGCTTTTAAGACCTCAGACGCCACTCACCAAAGTAGGATGCAGAACACTTTCTTAATAAACTTTGTTATGCCAATTGACCTAGACGTCCCCTGAAAGCATGGTCCCAGACCCCTGCCCTGCTACTTTGTTCCTCGAAGTGTTTGATTGTCTTTAGGAAACTTCTTAGCTTTGGTTTAGTCCAGATGTGCTGACTTCCCCTGCAGTGTGTGCTGTCTTTCCCCTCTTGGTGAAGTCTTTTTTTATGGGCATAAGTGTTTGATTTTTAGGAGCTCCTAGTTATCTAGTTTGTCTTCTGGTGTTTGTGCATTGTTACTTATGGTTTGCATTGTGTTTATGCCATGTATTAGGGCTCCTACCATTGTCCCTATTTTTTCTTCTGTCATCTTTATCATTTTCAATTTTATATGTAGGTCTTAGATGCAAGTTGGGTTAGTTTTTGTGTATGGTGTGAGGTATGGGTTTTGTTTCAATTGTTTTGCAGATGGATATCCAGTTATGCTAGCACCATTTGTTAAAGAGACTGTCATTTCCCAATTAACGGACTTTGGACCTTTGTCAAATATCAGCTGCTCATAGGTGGATGAATTTACATCTGGATTCTCAATTCTGTTTCATTGGTCTATGTATCTGTTGTTATACCAGTACCAGGCTATTTTGACTACCGTGGCAGTATAATAGGTTCTGAAATCAGGTAGTGTGAGACCTCCCACTTTGCTCTTCTTCTTGAGTAATGTTTACATATCCAATGTATCTTCCCTTTCTATATGATGTTGATGATTTGTTTTTCCATCTCATTAAAAAATGCCATTGTAATTTGGATTGGGATTTCATTGTATCTCTATATCTCTTTGGGTAGAATTGACATTTTCACAATGTTGAGTCTCCCTATCCATGAGCAAGGTGTGTTTTTCCTCTTATGCACGTCCCTTGGTTTCTTGCGGTAGTGTCTTGTAGTTTTCTTTTTTATGTCTCTGGTTAGATTTATTCCTAAGTATTTTATTTCCTGGGGGCTATCATAAATGGTATTGATTTCGTGATTTCCTCTTCGAGATGTAAAGGAATCCAACTGATTTTTGTATGTTTATCTAGTATCCTGATATCTTGTATCTTGTATCTTTGCTGAAATATTCTATAAATTCCAGTAGTTCTCTTGTGGATATTTGTGGTGTTCTGTGTATAAGATCAGATCATCTGCAAATAGAGATAATTTTACTACTTCCTTACCCATTTGGATACTCTTTATTTCTTTTTCTAGCTTAATTGCTCTGAGTAGGACCTCCAGCACAATGTTGAATAAGAGTGGTGATAAAGTCCATCCTTTTCTGGTTCCCATTCTCAAAAGGAATGCTTTCAGACTGTCTCCATTTAGGATGATGTTGGCTGTTGGCTTTGTATAAATGTCTTTGATTATGTTGAGGAATTTCCATTCTATTCCTCTTTTGCTGAGAGTTTTTATCATGAATGGGTGTTGGACTTTGTCAAACGTCTTTTCTGCATCAACTGATAAGATTATGTGGTTTTGTCTTTTGTTTTACTTATGTGATGTATTACATTGATTGTTTTCCTAATATTGAACCATCCCTGAATACTTGGTATAAATCTCACTTAATCATGGTGAATTATTTTTTTGATATGCTGTTGAATTCTTTTGACTAGAATTTTTTTGAGAATTTTTGTGTGTATGTTCCTGAGGGATATTTGTCTGCAATTTTCTTGTTTTGTGGTGCCATTACCTGGTTTTGTTATCAGGGTTATGATGGCTTCATAGAATGAGTTTGGGAGTATTCCATCCTTTTCTATGCTGTGAAACACCTTTAGTAGTAGTGATGTTAACTCTTCTCTGAAAGTTTGGTAGAATTCTCCAGTGAAGCAGTCAGGCCCAGGGCTTTTTTTTTTGGTTGGGAGTTTTTTAACTACCTTTTCATTCTCTTCTTTTGTTATAGGTTTGTTTAGTTGTTTTACCTCTGTTTTTGTTAATTTAGGTAGATAGTGAGTTTCTAGAAATTTGTCCATTTCCTCTAGGCTTTGAACCTTTTTAGAGGACAATTTTTTCACAGTATTCTGTTATGATTCTTTAATTTCAGTTGGGTCTGTTGTGATACTGCCCATCTCATTTCTTATTCAGTTTATTTGCTTCCTCTCCTGTTTTTCTTTTGTCAGTTTGGCCAATGGTTTATCGATTTTGTTGACGTTTCCAAAGAACCATTTTTTGGTCTTGTTAACGCTTTGAATTGTTTTTCTATTCCTATTTCATTTAATTCTGCTCTAATTCTTATTTTTTCCTTTGTTCTGGTACCCAAGGGCTTCTTTTGCTGCTCTCTTTCTACTTATTCCAGTTGTAGGGTTAAAGTTTTGATTTTGGCCCTTTCTTCTTTTTCAATGTGTGCATTTATTGCTATAAATTGACCTCTGAGCCCTGCTTTTGATGTGTCCCAAAGGCTCTGGTAGTATGTGTTTTCATTCTTATATGATTCTGTGAATTTCTTTATTCCATCCTTAATTTCTTCTATAACCCAGTAATTTTTCAGCAAGGCATTGTTAAGTTTCCATGTGTTTGATTTTTTTCCTTGTTTTTTCTGTTATTGATTTCTACTTTTATGGCTTTATGGTCAGAAAAGATGCTTTGTAATATTTCAATGCTGTGGATCTTGTTAAGGCTTGCTTTATGGCCTAATATGTGGTCTAGTCCGGAGAATGTTCCATGTGCATTGGAAAAGAAAGTATACTTGGCTGCTGTTGGGTGGAGATCAAGTTCATTGATTGTGGCATTTAGATCATCCATGTCTTTACTGAGCTTTTTTCTGGATATTCCATCCTTCACTGAAAGCGGTGTGTTGAAATCTCCTACTATTATTGTGGAGCCGTCTATCTCTTTTTTCAATGCTGTTAGAGTTTGCTTTACATATTTAGGAGCCCTGTTGTTGAGTGTGTAAAAATTTATTGTGGTTATATCCTCCTGGTGTACTGACCCTTTAATCATTATAGAGTGTCCTTCCTTATCCTTTGTGGTGGATTTTACTTTAAAGTCTATTTTGTCAGAGATTACTATCGCCCCTCCTGCTCTTTTTTGAGTGTTGTTTTCTTGATATATTTTTTTCCATCCTTTGAGTTTTAGTTTGTTTGTGTCTTTAAGTCTAAGGTGTGTCTTTTGTAGGGAGCATATAGATGGATCATGCTTTTATCCATTCTGCCACTCTCTGTCTCTTTTTGGTACTTTAGTCCATTCACATTCAGTGTAATTATTGATAGGTATGAATTTAGTGCTGTCATTTTGATGTTTTTTTTTTTGGTGTGTTGTTGATAGGTTCTTTGTTCACTTAATTTTCTGTGCTAAGTCATTTTTCTTTGTGTGTTTGCTTTTAATCACTTTCATTTTCATTGATTTTGTATTTGCTGAGTCTTTATGATTTTCTTGTTTTTTATTTTGATGTGTAGAATTGCTAGTTTCCTTTTTGGTTACCTTAATATTTACCCCTAGTTTTCTGAGTTTAAACCACTCTTTTATTCTTTGATATCTCCTTGACTTCCTCTCCTTATGAAAGATCTATGACTACATTTTTTAATCCCTGTTTTTTGTTGTAATGTTGTCATCGTTTACATATTGATGTCTCTGTTTCCCTATTTTCAGTGTTTTAGCTTTGATTTATTTTTTGACTTCCATATCGGGGTTGTTATCTCATTGTTCTGTCTTGTGATCTAGTCTTGGGTTGTTATCTGATGTTACTGATTTTCTAACCAAAGGACTTCCTTTAGTATTTCTTATAATTTTTGTTTAGAATTTTCAAATTCCGTAGAAGTCTGTTTAACTGGAAATACCCTAATTTCACCATCATATTTGAGAGACAGTTTTGCTGGATATATAATTCTTGGCTGGCAATTGTTTTTCTTTCAAAGCTTTATATATGTCATCCCATTGCCTTCTTGCCTGCATGGTTTCTGCTGAGTAGTCCTAGCTTAGTCTTATTGACTCTACTTTGTAGATGTCTTTTTGTTTATCCTTAGACACTCTTAAAATTCTCTGTTTCATTTTGGCAATTTTGATTATAATATGTCTTGTTGACTTCCTTTTGGAATCTACCTTATGTAGGGTTTGATGAGAATCTTGGATAGATATCTTCTCAACTTTGAAGATTCCAGGGAAGTTTTCTGCCAAGAAATCTTCAACAATTCTCTCTGTATTTTCTGTTATCCCCCTGCCCTTTTCTAGTACTCCAGTCACTCATAGATTATTCCTCTTGATAGATTCCCACATAATTCTTAGGGTTTCTTCATTTTTAAAAATTCTTTTATCTGATTTTTCCTCAAATAATTTGATGTCAAGTGCTTTGTCTTCAGTCTCACTGATTCTATCTTCCATTGCCTCAATTCTGCTTCTATGACTTTCTATTGAGTTGTCTAATTCTGAAATTTTATTGTTAATCTTCTGGATTTCTGTTTGCTGTCTCTCTGTGGATTCTTGAAGCCTGTTAAGTTTGTGATTATGTTCTTCCATAATCTTAAGTTCCTCTATTGCTTTGTCTGTTTGTTACTTGGCTTGTTCTGCATTTTGCCTGATCTCCTTCCTGATATCTTGAAGAGTTCTGTATATTAATCTTTCGTATTCTACCTTCGGTAATTCCAAGAAAATCTCTTCCTCCAGAAGATTTCTTGATTCTTTGTTTTGGGAGCTTGCTGATGTTATCATGGTCTTCTTCTTTATTTGATTTGATGTTAACTGTTGTCTCCAAGCCATCAACAAGCTGTTATATGTATTTATTTTATGTTTGCTTACTGGGTCCTAGCGTCTTGTTTTCTTTTGTTTTTATATACCCAAATAGCCTTCTCGTGTGAGCTAGTTTGATTATTCATGCCTTTGAAGCTCTAGTGTCCTGTCACCAGGTGGTTAGATCTGTTACTAGGTATGTGAGCCCAGGATTCTGTTTACTTTTCTTGTATGGGTTCAGGTCAGGTGTCCAGGTAGTTGATCACCAAGTGTGTGGTGCAGGATGTCACCTACATTCCTAGGCAGGCAGGTGTGATTGAAGTAAGCACAGGTGTCTGGCTGCAGTAGGGGGTCATGTGCTGGGCAAGGCAGGGAGCTGATGGCTGCCCCTGAGTGTCTGGGAGGAAATTGTGGCCCTGTTCCCTAGAGTACATAGGTGGGTGGATTTTGCAGCTGGACTATGGGAACCCAATGCTGTTGGCTGTAAGGACAGGGGGCTCCACTTATTCTTGGACCCCTGTCGTAGGTGGCTAGGTGGCAAGGTGGAGCCACCAGTCCTCAGGCCCCTGACGTGGGTAGGTGAGGACTCTCCTTAATGGCCAGAGCAGTGTCAAGCATCGTGAACCTGCCACTTTACCATATAGCTGATACAGTTGAAATTAGGCTTCAGGTGCATACCCTGTTGTACTGTGGTAATGAGGGCCTATGCTGTTGAAATGGGCCCACACAAGTCTATGCAGGGGTGAAAGACATTCAAAGCCTGTGGGCCCCTTATGCCTGTGCCTAGGAAAAGGAACAGTGCCTACCCTTAGTTCCCGGCTTAGGGGAACTGGTAGAGGATTTTTTCCTGTTTGTTAATTTATTCCCTGTCCAAGGCTGGGAGAATGGCTCAGGGCACAAGTTGGGTCCTATTTCTGTCCCAGGGTACTCGGCAATGCCTGAAGCTGGCCTGGGAACTGGTGCAGAGTGGGGAGGGGGCAGGTAAATGGGAGAGAGATTTTTCCCAAAGGGGGTGTTTTTTCATCTGCTCAGTAGGTCAGACCCATGTACTTATCTTTTGCTGATTGAACGCTGCTTTTCACTGGTTCTGGGGGCATGAGTAGACTCTCTGCAGCTGGGTCTCTCTCAATGTCAAAAACACCTCCTGAGTGCCACTGTTTACCTCACCGTGCACACCATACAATCTGGTCTGAAGGGTGCTGGCTACTGCTGGGTCAGGTGTAGCAACTCCTCACTGCTTCTAACCATCTCTCCCTCCCCCTGCCACTGAGTCCTATTCCTCAACTTTACCTTTGATGTTCAGAGATCCTAGATTGTCATATATACTCGATTCACTTGTTTTTTTTTTTGGGTCTTTGTTGTAACAGTGACCACAGGAAACATCTGATGACTCAGCCGTCTTGGCCGCGCCTCTCCAAAGATTGTTTCTTTGTGTGTGTAAACTTTTAATGAGTTTTTACAGTAGTGGTCTTATACAATATTTATCCTTTTGTGATTGACTTATGTCACTCAGCATAGTGCCCTCCAGATTTATCCAGATTATGAGATGCTTCGCAGAGTCATCATTTTCTTGTGTAATACTCCATTGTGTGTATGTACCATAGTTCATCCATTCATCTGTTGATGGGCATTTATGTTGTTTACATCTTTTTGCTATTGTGAACAATGCTGCAATGAACATGGGTGTGCATATGTCTATTCGTGTGATGACTCTTATTTCTCTAGGATGTATTCCTAGGAGTGGGATTGCTGGATCTTATGGTATTTCTATTTCCGGCTTTCTAAGGAAGTGCTGTATCATTTTCCAAAATGATTGTATCATTTTGCATTCCAACCAGCAGTGCATAAAAGTTCCGATCTCCCTGCAACCCCTCCAACATTTGTTATTTCCAGTTTTTTTTATTCTCGCCAATAATGCTGGGTTGAGACGGCTAGTGATCTCAAGCATTTCTTCATATGTCTGTTGGCCGCTTGAATGTCTTCTTTGGTGATGTGTCTCTCCATTTCCTTTGCCTATTTTTTAATTGGATTGTTTGTCTTTTTGTTGTAGATGTTTTGGATTTTCTTGCAGATTTTAGGGATTAGACTTTTGTCTGATTTGTAATGGCTAATTTTTTTTCCTAGTCTATAGGTTCACTTTTCACTCTTTTGGTGAAGTCTTTTGATTTTTAGAATATCCTGGTTATCTAGCTTATCTTCTGGAGTTTGTGTATTGTTGGTTATGGTTTGTATCCTGTTAATGCTGTGTATTACGGCCTCTAGCATTGATCCTACTTTTTCATCTATGAACTTCATAGTTTTGGCTTTATATTTAAGTCTTTGATCCATTTTGAATTAGTTTTTGTATATGCCGTGAGGTATGAGTTCTGTTTCATTTTTTTTTGCAAACGGATATCCAGGTTTGCCAGCACCATTTGTTAAAAAGACTGTCTTTTCCCCATTTCATGGACTTTGGGCCCTTGTCGAAGATCAGGTGACTGTAGGTGGATGGATTTACATCTGGGTTCTCAATTCTGTTCCATTGGTCAAAGTATCTGTCATTGTACCAGTACCAGGCTGTTTTGACTACTGTAGCTCTATAGTAGGTTCTGAGGTCAGGTAGTGTGAGTCCTCCTAAGTTATTCTTCATTAGTGCTTTACTTATTTGGTTGGGACTTCTTCCCTTTTAATATAAAGTTAATGATTAGTTTTTCCATCTCTTTGAAGAATGTTCTTGGTATTTGGATTGGGATTGCATTGTATTTGTACATTGCTTTGGGTAGAATTGATATTTTCACTATGCTGAGTCTACCTATCCATGAGCATGGTATCTTTTACGATTTATGTAGATCCCTTTGGGTTTTGTAGTGTTCTTTATATAAGTCTTTTACATTCCTGGTTAGATTTAGTCCAAAGTATTTTTTAGTATTGTTTTCCTGACTTCCTTCTCATCATTGTCCTTACTGGTATATAGGAATCCAACTGATTTTTGTATGTTTATCTTGTATCATGCTACTCTGCTGTATCTTTCTGTTAGTTCCAGTAGTTTTCTCCTGGAGTCTTTTTGGTTTTCTACGTATAGTATCATATCATCCACAAACAGGGACAGTTTAACTTCTTCATTACCAATTTGGATGCCCTTTATTTCTTTTTCTTGCCTTATTACTAGCTAGAACTTCCAGCACAATGTTAAACAGGAGTGGTGATAAAGGGCATCCTTGTCTTGTTCCTGTTCTCAAGGGGAATGTTTTCAGCTCCTCTCCATTAAGAATGATGTTGACTGTTGGTTTTGCATAGATGCCCCTTATTATGTTGAGAAATTTCCCTTCTATACCTATTTGATTGACAGTTTTTATCAGGAATGGATGTTGGACTTTGTTGAATGTATTTTCTTCATGAATTGAGATGATCATGTGATTCTTTTCTTTCCTTTTATTTATGTGGTGGATTACGTTGATTGATTTGCTAATGTTGAACCATCCTTGCATACCTGGTGTGAATCCTACTTGGTCATGGTGTATTATTTTTTTTGATATGATGCTGAATTCTATTAGCTAGAATTTTGTTGAGAATTTTTACATCTATATTCGTGAGAGGTATTGGTCTGTAATTTTCTTTTATTGTGGCATCTTTGCCTAGTTTTGGTATCAGGGTTATGCTGGCTTCATAGAATGAATTCAGAAGTGTTGTTTCCTTTTCTAAGTTATGAAATAGTTTGAGTAGTACTGGTACAAGCTTTTCTGTGAATGTTTGGTATAATCCTCCAGTGAAGCCGTCTGGGCAAAGACTTTTTTTTTGTTGGGATTTTTTTTATTACTTTTTAATTTCTTCTCTTGTTATGGGTCTGTTCAGATTTACAACATCACTTTGTGATAGGTTGGGTAGGTAGTGTGTTTCTAGAAATTTATCCATTTCTTCTAGGTTTTCAAATGTGTTGGAGTATAGTTTTTCATAATACTCTGTTATGATCCTTTTTATTTCAGTTGGGTCTGTTGTAATGTCTCCCATTTCATTTCTTTTTTGGGTTATTTGCGTCCTCTCCTGTTTTTGTTTTGTCAGTCTGGCCACTGGCTTGTCGATTTTGTTGATTCTTTCAAAGAACCAACTTTCTGTTTTTTAAATTCTTTCTATTGTTTTTGTATTCTCTATTTCATTTATTTCTGCTCTGATCTTTATTATTTCCTTTCTTCTGGTGGCTGTGGGCTTTTTTTGCTGTTCTGTTTGGATTTGTTTGAGTTGTGTAGTTAATGTTTTGATTTTGTCCCTTTCTTCTTTTTTGATGTGTGCACCTATTGGTATAAATTGTCCTCTGAGGACTGCCTTTTCTGTGTCCCAAAGGTTTTGGTATGATGTATTTTCATTGTCGTTTGGTTTTAGGAATTTCTATTCCATCTCTGATTTCTTCTATTACCCAGTAGTTTGTAAGCAGGGTGTTATTCAGTTTCCATGTAGATGAATTTTTTCCTTGCTCTTTCTGTTGTTAATTTCTACCTTGATGGCATTGTGGTCAGAAAAGATAATTTGTATTATCTCAACGTTTTGGTTCTTGTTGAGGATTGCTCTGTGGCATAAGATATGGTGTATTCTGGAGAACGTTCCAAGTGCAGTGGAAAAGAATGTGTACTTTGCAGCTGTAGGGTGGAGTGTTCTATATATGTCTATGAGGTCAAGTTGGCTTATTGCGCCCCTTAGCCCTTCCGTATCTTTGCAGAATTTCTTATTAGACGTTCTGTCCTTTACTGAGAGTGGTGTGTTGAAGTCTCCTACTATTAGTATTGAGCTGTCAGTTTCTCTTTTCAGTGCTGTTAGTTTGTTTTATGTATTTTGGAGCCCTGTCATTGGGTGTGTAGATGTTTATTATGATTATGTCTTCAAAATGGATCATCCTCTTAATCATTATATAGTGTCCTTCTTTGTCTTTTATGGTGGATTTTGTTTTAAAGTCAATTTTATCTGAGCTTATTCTTGCCGCTCCTGCTCCTTTTTGGTAGTTGTTAGCTTGATATATTTTTTCCAACCTTTGATTTTTAATAAATTTATGTCTTTGTTTCTAAGGTGTGTCTCTTGTAGACAGCATATCGATGGGTCCTGTTTTTTTTTTTTTTTTAATCCATTCTGTCACTCTCTGTCTCTTTTGGGTGCATTTAGTCCTTTTATATTCAGTGTAAGTATAGATAGGTGTGAATTTATTGCTACCATTTTGTAGTGTTTTTTTTTCTGTGGTGGTGACGTTTTCTTTGTTCCTCATACTCTCTTGTGTTGAAATCCTTTTGTTTGTGGATTTTTTTCCATTTCTTTTGTTTTTGTAGATTTTGTTTTTACTGAGACTTTATGTTTTTCTTCTTTATTTTAATGAGTAGGTTTGTTAACTTTCTTTGTGGTTATCTTGAAATTTACCCTGGATATCACCTTGCCTTCCTCTCCATTAGAAGGTTGTAGAACTTCACCATTTATTCCCTCCGTTATTGTTCTGATGTTGTCATTTATAGATTAACCTCTCTGGTTCCCTGTTGTAATTGTTTTGGTTTTGGATAGTCCTTCGGAGTTCATTTCCTATGTTGGTATCTGGCTAGTACAGTCTTGCATCCTAGTTCCCCGTTTGTGGTCTGATGTTGTTTATTCTCAGACCAAAGGACTCCCTTTAATAAGTCTTGTAACCTTAGTTTTGGTTTTTACATAGTCCCTTAATTTCTGTTTATCTGGAAATATCCTAATTTCACTATCATATTTGAGTGAGAGTTTTGCTGGATATATTATTCTTGGCTGGCAATTTTTTCTTTCAAGGTTTTATATATGTCATCCCACTGCCTTCATGCCTGCACGGTTTCTGCCGAATCATCCAAGCATAGTCTTACTGTTTCTCCTCTGTATGTGAACTTTCATTTTTCTTGAACTGCTCTCATGATTGTCTTTGGTTTTAGCGAGTGTGATTATGATATGTCTTGGTGATTTTCTTTAGGAGTCTATCATATATGCAGTTCGTTGAACTTCTTGGATGGTCAGCTTTTCATCTTTCATGATATTAAGGAAGTTGTCTGTCAGCAGTTCTTCAGTGATCCTCTCTGTTTTTTTCTGTTTTCTCCCCCTGTTCTGAAACTCTGATCACTCGAATATTTTTGCTTTTGATTGTATCCCACATAATTTTCAGGGTCTCTTCATTATTCTTAGTTCTTTTTTCTGATTTTCCCTCAGAGTTGTATCCAAGTGTTTGTCTTCAATTTCACTGATCCTGTTTTCCATCATTTCACACCTATTTCTCAGCCTTCTATGACACTGTCCATTTCTGATATCTTGTTGTTTATCTTCTTGATTTCTAATTGTTATTTTTGTATGATTTCTAGTTATGAATTTATTTTGTCCATTTTGTTCCTGTATTATTTTTCTGAATTATTCCATTTTTTTTGTATTTTCCATCAATTTGTCTACTTTTTCATGAATTTGTGTGTTTTTCCCTCATTTTTGTCTGCTTTTGCTTCAACTTTTGGATAGCTCTGAATATTAGAGATTTGAATTCCCTCTCACGTAGTTCTAGTGCCCTTTCTTCTTCTAGAAAGTCATCTGGTTTTTATTTTGGATCCCTACTGGAAACATCCTGTCCTTTTTTAAAAATATGTTTTGATATTGTATGCTGTCTTTGGGTCATTCAGTAGTTATTTTCTTCATTTATTGATTGTAAGTTTGTTTGTTTCATCTGCTTTTTTGTTTTATTTGGTTATGTCTGAGACGGCAGGCTGTGCATTCTTTGTTGTTTGCTCATCTGTGGGCAAGATACTTTTCACCTCCTTGTCCACTGGGCTGGTCCAGTTGCTCAGCTATGGACAGCACGGCAGGTCCAGCTGAAGGGGAGTTGCTGGGAGGGGTTGTTTGTGGCACATACTAGGGCTGACAGGGTGGGCCAAGAATCAGTGCAGGATAGGTTCTGGTATGCCTTGACTCTGCTGCTCAGAGGTGTGATGTTCAGCGCAAGGGCAGGAGGACAAGAAGGAAGGGGAGGTTGTGATACATGGAGCTAAGATGGGTATGGGAAACAGGAGAGTGAGGAGAGAGAAATAGAAGCCAAAAACAAACGAACAAAAAGAAAGAAAGAGTGCTAAGGGAGCTTGCCATTGGAAAGGACATATGAGAAACAGAAATTGAGAAAAACCAAAAATAAAAAGAAAGAATAAATAAATAAATAAAATAAAAGCTCCCAGGGATCCCACTAGTTGGGCTGCGAAGACCAGTGAAGTGGCTCCCAGGTCTCGAAGTACAGCCTGGCAATAAGAGTTAGAGATGTCACACAGTGCCAACTATTCAGGGGACAGGAAGAGAAGGTAAGTATAGAGAGATCAGAAACTGAGAAATGAAGGAAGATAAAAAGGAAAAAAGAAAAGAAAACAGAAATGCCCCCAGGGATGTCACTGTGCGTCTGCACAGATTAACAGAGTAGTTCCCAAGCCGCACAGTACTGACCGGCTAGAAGCGGTTCTCACGCCAAGAAAAGAAAAAGAAAACAAACAATCAAACCAAAACTGAACACCAAAAAAAAAAAAAAAAAAGTGACTTCTGGGCAACATGGCAGTATAGTCAGAAGCTCCATGCCATCTCTCCGCTGCAAAGATCAGAAAAACTAAGTCAAATAGAATCACGTATCAATCCTGAGACCCTAAGCATCAAATGAAGAGAGAAAGAACTCAGTCAAGCACTAAATGGAATAAGAAACTGAATGAGAACAGAAAGCGAGGAGAGATACATGTAGAGGTCCCCTATCAGCTATCGCAGCATGGATCCACCATCTTGGACTCCTATCAGAGATCAGCGAAGAGAAGGTATGAGAAAGCAGCTTCATGGAGCTTCCAGCAGGAGATAGAACAATGGGTAACCCACAATATAGGCTTTCCCACCCCCCACCCTTCTTCACCCCCACTTAGCCTTCTGTGCTTCCTGCAGCCACCGTCTATTGGCTGGGAAGCACGAGCTTCCCCCCAGTGCCACTTGGATTCCACCTGCCCACACAAGCCAGCTCCCTGAGTGCCATTTGTTGGCTGCTGGTGTTGCTTTTTTCCGCTTCTTTAGATTTCTTCCTTACCTCTCACAACCTCCCCCTCCTTTCTCTCAAATACCTGGCTCCATGCGCCATCTTTGCTTCTTCCTGAAGGGCTGCGAAACACCGCTCGACTGTGAAACTCCTCCCTGTCAGTGCCGCCATACTGGTGGGACCCCTGGGGTTTCTTTTTGTTGTTGTTTCCTCTGATTTGATTTGTTTGTTTGTTTTCTTTTTCTTTTCTTGGCTTGGGAGCCCCTTCTTCAGACAGTACTGCATGACTTGGAAGCTAGTCCCTTACTCTGCACAGATGCGCAGGGACTTCTTTGGGAGCGTTTCTTTTTTCTTGTTTTTTTTTTGTTTGTTTGTTTTTGGTTTTTTTTTTCATTTCTTTGTTTAGTTTTCTTCTTTCTGTTATTCCCTTTTTGTCTTTCTTCATTTATTTATTTTTTTCCTCTACCCTTTTTCTTTTTTTTCTTTTTGTTTTTCCCCATTTCTCAGTCTCTCATCTCTCCACTCCAATAGCAAGCTCGCTTAGCACTCCTTTTTGTTAGTGTATGTTTTTGGCTGCTGTTGCTCTCTCCTCTGTCTCTTCTTTCCCATACCCATCTTAGCTCCACACATCACAGTCTACCAACTCCTTCCTGCCTATGTGCACCATGCCTTGAACATCACACTTCCAAGCAGCACAGGCATGGCTTACTGGAAATTGCCCTGCACTAATTCCAAGTCCTCACTGTCAACCTTGGTACGTGCCAAATAAAACCTATCCCAGCAATTCCCCTTCAGCTGGACCCACCCTGCTGTATGATACCTGAGTAACTGAGACTGCCCATTGGAGAAGGAGGCAAAAAGTATAGTGCCCACAGACAAGCAAACAACAAAGAACACACAGCCCGCCTGCTGAGACATAACAGAATAAAAAAAAAAAAAAAAGCACAAAACAAACAAAGCTACAACCAATAAACCAGGAAAATAACTACTGAATGCCCCAAAGACAGCGAACAATATCACAACAGTTACAAAAACAGGACAGGATGGGTCCAGTAGGATTCCAAAAGAAAACACCAGATGACATTCCAGTAGAAGACAAAGCACTAGACCTAACTGATAGGTAATTCAAATCTCTAATATTCAGAATTATCCAAAAGTATTGAAGCAAAAAACAGACAAAAATGAGGGAAAAGTAGACAAATTCATGGAAAATACAGGCAAAAAAAAAAATTCGGGAAAAAATAAGGAACAAAATGCCAAAATAAATTCACAACTAGAAATCATACAAAAACAACAATTAGAAATCCAAAAGATAAACAACAAGATTTCAGAAATGGACAGTGCCATGGAAGGGCTGAGGAGCAGGTTTGAAACAGTGGAAGACAGGATCAGTGAAATTGAAGACAAACACTTGGATACAACTCTGAGGAAAAATCAGAAAAAAAGAAATAAGAAAAATGAACAAACTGAGAATTATGTGGGATACAATCAAAAGCAAAAATCTGAGAGTGATCAGAGTTGCAGAACAGGGGGAGAAAACAGAAAAAAACAGAGAGAATCATTGAAGAACTGCTGACAGACAACTTCCCCAATGTCATGAAAGATGAATAGCGACCATCCAAGAAGCTCAGTGAAACCCCATATATGATAGACTCCTAAAGAAAATCACCAAGGCATATCATAATAACACTTGCTAAAACCAAAGACAAAGAATCCTGAGACCATCTCAAGAAAAACAAAAAGTCACATACAGAGGAGAAACAATAAGACTAAGCTCAGATTATTGGGCAGAAACCATGCAGGCAAGAAGGCAATGGGATGACATATATAAAACCTTGAAAGAAAAAAATTACCAGCCAAGAATAATATATCCTGCAAAACTCTCACTCAAATATGATGGTGAAATTAGGTCATTTCCAGATAAACGGAAATTAAAGGACTACGTAAAAACCAAACAAAATTTACAAGACTTATTAAAGGAAGTCCTTCGATCCGAGAACAAAGAATATCAGACCATGGGCTGCATATAGGACACAAGATTGTACTAGCCAGATACCAACCTAGGAAATTAACTCTTAAGGACTATGCAAAATCAAAAGAATTACAAAAGGGAACCAGGGAGGTTAATCTGTAAATGACAACAACATCAGAACAATAAAAGAGGGAATAAACGATGTAGTTATAGAACCTTCTAATGGATAGGAAGTCAAGTGATACCAAGTAATAATTGACTGGTTCAAATCTAGGAAGATAAGTGTAAATTTCAAAGTAACTATAAAGAAAGTTAACAAGCCTACTCATCAAAATAAAGGAGAAAAATATAACATCTCAGTAAAAACAAAATCTATGAAAACAAAAGAAATGAAAAAAAAAATCCACAAACAAAAGGAACCCAGCACAAGA
>NW_004444053.1:1597864-1618330 GCF_000243295.1 Trichechus manatus latirostris
ACCCTTTTAGCTCAGTGGTGAAAGCCCTCCCAAAGTTCACCGTCAGGCGGGGATTGGACAGCCTCATAAAACAAAACAGGACTAATGAGGCACAGCAGTCCATGGACAAGGACTAGAAGGTAGGAGGGGATAGGAAAGCTGGTGATAGGTAACCCAAGGTAGAGAAGAGACAGTGTTGACATGTCATGGGGTTGTTAACCATTGTCATATTTTAATATGTGTACTAACTTTTTAATGAGAAACTATTTGTTCTGCAAAACTTCATCTAAGGTACAAAAAAAAATAAAAGAATGATCTATGTGAGATCAAATTGACAACAACAACACAAAAGGTTTGATGGGAAGCCTAGGCAACAGTGAGTTTTAGATAATGGTGATGGAATAATTTGGAAAAGGATACTGAGAATAGCAGCACAACTGAAAGAACGTAATTGATGTCACTGAATTGTACATGTAGAAACATTTGAAATGGTGTAACTTTGGCTATGTAAATTTTCACCAAAAAAGTCCTCAAGTTTGAGAAGGGAGAGTGTTGACATGTCATGGGGTTGTTAACCAATGTCATAAAACAATATGTGTACTGCATGTTTAATGAGAAATTATTTGTTCTGTAAACCTGCATCTAAAGTACGATAAAAAAAAATTAAAAAAAAAAAAAAGCCATGGGGATCCCACCAGCATGGCGATGTGGGCCGGGATGCAGTTCTCCAGTTGAGCAGCGCTTCATAGCCTTTCAAGAAAAAGCAAACATGGCACACGGAGCCAAGTGTTTGAGAAAAAGGAGGATGAGGTGGTGAGAGGTATGAAAAAAACCAAAAGAAGCAGAAAAAAGCAACACCAGCAACAGACAAATGGCACTCAGGGAGCCAGCCAGTTTGGGCTTGTTGAAGCCAAGTGGCACAGGGCTGAAGCGTGGAACAGAGGTGAAGGAGGTGCCTCCGGCCAAGAGACTGTGGCAACAGGAAGCAGAGGAGGCCGAGTGGAGGTGAAGAAGGGTGGGGGGTGAGAAAGCATATAATGCTGGTTACCGGTTGTTCTGTCTCCTGCTGGGAGCTCTGTGAAGCTGCTTTCTCCTACTCAATGTGTGCCAATATCTGACATAGGTTGGGCGAATCCAAGCAGCAGGGACTCTGCACTTCCTGGCCGGCTGAGCTACTGTAGCCAGCTATGAAGTGGCAGAAGGATGAGCAGGAGAAGGATGGGGATGGGAAGGCATATATTGCTGGTTACTGGGTGCTCTGTACCCTGCTGGGAGCTCCATGAAGCTGCTTGCACATACTCCCCGTCTGCTGATCTCTGACAGGAGTCCAAGATGGGGAATCCGTGCTGCATTAGCTGATAAGGGACCTCTGCTCGTATCTCTCATGGCTCTCTGTTCTCTGTCAGTTTCTTATTCCATTTGGTGCTAGGTTGAGGTCTTTATCTCGCCATTTGATGCTTAGAGTTCCAGGATTGATGTTTGTCTCTGTTTTACCGAGATTTTCAGGTCTTTGCTGTGGAGGGACAGCATGGTGCTTCTGTCTATAGCACCATGTTGGCTCTGCCTGTCTGTAATTTGATTTCTTGACTGTTGCTTCCATGGGTATCTAACAACAACAAAAAGGCACCTCATCTCTCTGGCACCTACTTTCCTCATCTTTACAAAGGCAGAAGTATCGCCTTGCAGGCTCATTGTGCTGTAGGAAATCAAGGGGATGGTGCTTGTAGAGGGTCTGTGCCTGATGCAGAGCATGGGGATACGTTTTCAGTTAACATGGGCTCCTTTCTTTCCTTGCTTTGACACACTTTCTTGCTCTGTCTTCCATTGCCTCTACAAGCCTGTTCTAGGTTCCAGGACTCAATGTGAATAAGAAAATTCTTGCATTCATGAAGGTTACTTTTTTTTTTTTATTGTACGTTAGATGAAGATTTACAGAACAAATAGTTTCTCATTAAACAGTCAGTACAGATATTGTTTTATGATATTGGTTAAGAACCCCACGACATGTCAACACTCTCCCTTCTCGACCTTGAGGACCTTTTTTTTTGGTGAAAATATACATAGCCAAAGATACACCATTTCAAAAATTTCTACATGTACAATTCAGTGATGTCAATTATGTTCTTCCAGTTGTGCTGCTATTCTCACTATCCTTTTCCAAATTATTCCATCATCATTATCTTCAACTCACTGTTCCTTAGGCTTCCCATCAAAATGTTGAGTTGCTGTTGTCAATTTGATCTTGCATAGATTTTTTTTTTTATTTAGATGAGGGTTTACAGAACAAATATTTTCTCATTAAAGTTAGTATACATATTGTCCTATGACAATGGTTAACAACCCCACGACTTGTCAACACTGACACTTCTCAACCTTAGGTTTCCTATCACCAGCTTTCCTGCCTTCTAGTCCTTGTCCCTGGATTGCTGTGCCTCATTAGTTCTGTTTTGTTTTATGGGGCTGTCCAATCTTGCTGGGACGGCTGAACGGTGTACCTCAGGAGTGACTTCACCACTGAGCTAAAGGGGTGTCCCGGGGGCTGTACTCTCGGGGTGTCTCCAGTCTCTGTCAGGCCAGTAATCTGGTCTTTTTTTGTGAGTTAGAATTCTGTTCTACATTCTTTTCCAGCTCTGTCCAGGACCCTCTGCTGTGATCCCGGTCAGAGCAGTCAGTGGTGGTAGCCAGGCACCGTCTAGATGTACTGGACTCGGTCCGGTGGAGGCCGTGGTAGCCGTGGTCCATTAGTCCTTTGGACTGATCTTTTCCTTGTATCTTATTCTCTTCATTCTCCGTTGCTCACGAAGACGTGAGATCAGTGGAGTATCTTAGATGGCTGCTCACAGGCTTTTAAGATCCCGTAGGCTACTAACCAAGGTAGAATGTAGAACATTGTCTTTATAAACTGTGTTATGCCAGTTGAGCTAGATGTTCCCGAGACCCTGGTCCTCACAGCCCTCCGCCCAGCAATTTGTCCCTCAGGGAGTTTCGTTGTTTTGTGGAGCTTCCATGACCTTTCCTTGTACAAGTTGTGCAGGCTTCCCCAGTATTGTGTACTGTCTTACCCTTCACCAAAGTTACTACTATCTATTGTCTATTTAGTTTCTCCCCCTACACTTCCCATCCGTCGTGATCAACAAAGATTGTTTCTTTCTGTGTGTAAACTTTGTCATGAGTTATACGGTAGAGGTCTCGTACAATATTTTTCCTTTTGTGATTGACTTATTTCACTCAGCATAACGTCCTCCTGTTTGATCCATGTTATGAGATGCTTCACAGATTCATCATTGTTCTTTATCGTTGCAGAATACTCCATTGTGTGCAAGTACCATAGTTTGTTTATCCATTCATCTGTTGGTGGCCGTCTAGGTTGTTTCTATCTTTTTGCTATTGTGAACAACGCTGCAATGAACATAGGTGTGCATAAATCTATTTGTGTTACAGCTCTTATTTCTCTAGGATATATTCCTAGCAGTGGGATTGCTGGATCCTATGGTATTTCTATTTCTAGCTTTCTAAGAAAGTGATATATCATTTTCCAAAATGGTTGTATCGTTTTGCATTCCCACCAGCAGTGCATAACAGGTCTGGTCTCCCCGAAGCATCTCCAACATTTGGAATTTCCGGTGTTTTTGATTCGTGCCGGTAATGCTGGGGTGAGAAAGTATCTCATTTTGGTTTTAATTTGCATTTCTCTAATGGCTAGTGATCGTGACCATTTCCTCATGTGTCTGTTGGCCGCTTGAATGTCTTCTTTGGTGAAGTGTCTGTTAATTTCCTCTGCCCATTTTTTGCTTGGATTATTCGTCTTTTTTTTTGTAGAGGTAGTGAATTTTCTTGTAGATTTTAGAGATTAGACCATTCTCTGACTTGTAATGTCCAAAATTTTTTTCCCAGTCTGTAGGTTCTCTTTTTACTGTTTTGGTGAAGTCTTTTGATGAGCATAAGTGTTTAATTTTTAGAAGATCCCAGTTATCTAGCTTATCTTCTGGAGTTGGTGTGTTGTTGATTATTGTTTGTATCCTGTTAATGCCGTGAATTAGGGCTCTAGCGTTGATCCTATTTTTTCTTCTATGAACTTTATAGTTTTGGGGTTTATATTTAAGTCTTTGATCCATTTTGAACAAGTTTTTGTGTATGGTGTAAGGTATGGTCCTGTTTCATTTTTTTGTAAATGGACATCCAGTTTTGCCAGCACCATTTGTTAAAAAGACTGCCTTTTCCCCATTTCATGCACTTTGGGCCCTTGTGGAAGATCAGGTGACCATAAGTGGATGGATTTACATCTGGGTTCTCAATTCTGTTCCTTTGGTCAACGTATCTGTTGTTGTAACAGTACCAGGCTGTTTTGACTACCGTAGCTGTATAGTAGGTTCTGAGGTCAGATAGTGTGAATCCTCCTACTGTATTCTTCTTCAATAGAGCTTTACTTATCCAGGGCTTCTTCCCTTTCCATATAAAGTTAATGACTGTTTTTTCCATCTCTTTAAAGAATGTTGTTGGTATTTGGATCAGGACTGCATTGTATTTGTAAATGTCTGGGTAGAACTGTGATTTTCACAATGTTGAGTCTACCTATTCAAGAGCATGGTATCTTTTTCCATTTATGTAGATCCATTTGGGTTTCTTGAAGTAGTGTTTTGTAGTCTTCTTTTATAGGTCTTTTACATCCCTGGTCAGATTTATTCCTAAGTATTTTATTTTTTAAGGGCTATTATAAATAGCATCGTTTTCCTGATTTCCTTTTCATCATTCTCTTCATTATTGTATAGAAATCCAACTGATTTTTGTATGTTTATCTTGTATCCTGCTACTACGCCGAATTTTTCTATCAATTCCAGTAGTTTCCTCATGGACTCTTTAGGGTTTTCTATGTATAGTATCATACCATCCACAAACAGGGACAGTTTAACTTCTTCATTACCAATTTGGACGCCGTTTCTTTCTTTTTCTTGCCTTATTGCTCTAGTTAGGACTTTCAACACAATGTTAAATAGAAATGGTGATAAAGGTCATCCTTGTCGTGTTCCTGTTTTCAAGGAGAATGTTTTCAGCCCCTCTCCATTAAGAATGATGTTGGCCATTGGTTTTGCATAGATGCCCTTTATTATGTTGAGATATTTCCCTTTCATACCTATTGTGTTGAGAGTTTTTTTTTTTTTTATCAAGAATAGGTGTTGGACTTTGTTGAATGCCTTTTCTGCATCAATTGAGAAGATCATGTGATTCTTTTCTTTCCTTTAATTATGTGGTGGATTATGTTGATTGATTTTCTAATGTTGAACAATCCTTGCATACCTGGTATGAATCCTACTTGGTCATGGTGTATTTTTTTTTTTGACGTGATGCTGAATTCTATTGGCTAGAATTTTTGCATCTATATTCATGAGATATAACGGTCTGTAATTTTCTTTTTTTGTGGCATCTTTGCCTGGTTTTGGTTTCAGGGTCATGCTGGCTTAATAAAATGAATTTGGAAGTATCCCTTCCTTTTCTATGTTCTAAAATATTTTGTGTAGTAGTGATATAAGTTCTTCTGTGAACTTTGGTAGAATTCTCCAGTGAAAACTGGGCCAGGGCTTTTTTTTGTTGAAAGTTTGTTTTATTACCTTTTTAATCTCTTCTCTTGTTATGGATCTGTTCAGATTTTCAACATAACTTTCTGTTAGTTTGGGTAGGTAGTGTGTTTCTATAAATTTATCCATTTCCTCTAGGTTTTCAAATTTGTTGGACTATAGTTTTTCATAATGCTCTGTTATAATCATTTTTATTTCAGTTTGGTCTGTTGTTACATCCCCCATTTCATTTCTTATTTTGGTTATTTTCATCCTCTCCTGGTTTTCTTTTGTCAGTCTGGCAAGTGGTTTGTCAATTTTGATGATCATTTCAAAGAACCAACTTTTGGTTTGGTCAACTCTTTCTGTTGTTTTTCTGGTCTCTGTTTCATTTATTTCTGCTTTCGTCTTTATTATTTCCTTTCTTCTAGTGGCTCTGGGCTTTTTTTTTTTTTTTTTTGCTGCTTCTATTTGTTCAAGTTCTGTAGTTAATGTTTTGATTTTGTCCCTTTCTTCTTTTTCGATGTGTGCATCTACTGGTATAAACTCTCCTCTGAGGACTGCTTTTGTTCTATCCCAAAGGTTTTGGTATGATGTGTTTTCATTCTTGTTTGATTCTACGAATTTTTTTGTTTCCATCTCTAATTTCTTCTATTACCCCGTGGTGTGTAAGCAGGGTGTTATTCAGTTTCTGTAATTGATTGTCTTTCCTTCTTCTTCCTGTTAATTTCCACCTTGATAGTGTTGTGGTCAGAGAAGTTACTTTGTATTATCTCAACGTTTTGGATGTTGTTGAGAATTGCTCTGCCGCCTAAGATGTGGTCTGTTCTGGAGAATGTTCCATGTCCATTGGAAAAGAATGTGTACTTTGCAGCGGTTGGATGGAGTGTTCTACATATGTCTATGAGGTCAAGTTGGCTGACTGTGCCCTTTAGGTCTGCTGTATCTTTTCAGAATTTCTTTTTAGATGTTCTGTCCTTTACCGAGAGTGGTGTGTTTGTGTCTCCTACTATTATTGTAGAACTGTCAATTTCTCTTTTCAGTGCTGTTAGAGTTTGTTTTATGTATTTTGGAGCACTGTCATTGGGTGTGTAGATGTTTATTATGATTATTTCTTCATGATGGATCATCCCCTTAATTATTATATAGTGTTCTTTGTCTTTTATGGTGGATTTTGTTTTAAAGTCTGTCTTATCTGAGATTAGTATTTCCACTCTGGCTCTTTTTGGGTAGCTGTTTGCTTGATATATTTTTTCCATTCTTTGATTTTTAATAAATTTACATCTTTATTTCTAAGATGTGTGTCTTTTATAGAGCATACTGATGGATCCTGTGTTTTTATCCATTCTGTCACTCTCCATCTCTTTTGGATGCATTGAGACCATTTACAGTCAGTGTAATTATTGATAGGTGTGAGTTTATTCATGTCATTTTGTAGTGCTTTTTTTTTTGTGTTAATGTTTTCTCAATTCTTTTTACTCGCCCGTGGGGAATTATTTTTGTTTGAGGACTTTTTTTTTATTTCTTTTGTTTTTGTAGGTTTTGTTTTTTACTAGAGTTTATGTTTTTCTTCTTTATTTTGATGAGTAGGTTTGTTAACTTTCTTTGTGGTTACCTTGAAATTTACCCTTATCTTCCTAGGTTTGAACCAGTCTGTTATTACCGGGCATCACCTTGCTGTCCTCTCCATTAGAAGGTTCTATACCTACACCATTTATTCTCCCTTTTATTGTTCTGATGCTGTTGTCATTTACAGATTAACCTCTGTGGTTCCCTGTTGTAATTCTTTCGGTTTTGAATAGTCTTTCATTTCCTTGTTTGGTCTCTGGCTGGTACAATCTTGCGTCCTAGATTCTGTCTGCGAGCTGAAGTTGTTTGTTCTCAGATTGAAGGACTCCCGTTAATAATTCTTGTAAGTTTGTTTAGGTTTTTACATAGTCCCTTAATTTCTGTTTATCTGGAAGTGTCCTAATTTCACCATCATATTTGAATGAGAGTTTTGCAGGATATATTATTCTTGGCTGACAATTTTTTTCTTTCAGGGTTTTATATATGTCATCCCATTGCCTTCTTACCTGCATGGTTTCTGACGAATCATCTGAGCTTAGTCTTATTGTTTCTCCTCTGTAGGTGACTTTTGTTTTTCTCAAACTGCTCTCAGGATTCTTTCTTTCTCTTTGGTTTTAGCGAATGTGTTTATGATAGGCCTTGGTGATTTTCTTTTGGGGTCTATCCTATATGGGTTTTGTTGAGCTTCTTTGATGGTCAGATTTTCATCTTTCATGATATGGGGGAAGTTTTCTGTCAGCAGTTCTTAAATGATCCTCTCTGTGTTTTCTGTTTTCTCCTCTGTTCTGGAACTCTGATCACTCGTATATTTTTTATTTTGATTGTATCCCACATAATTCTCAGAGTTTCTTCATTTTTCTTAGTTTTTTTTTCTGATTTTTCCTCACACAAAGCTGTTTCCAAGTGTTTGTCTTCAATTTCACTGATCCTGTCTTCCATCATTTCAAACCTGCTCCTCAGAACTTCTATGACACTGTCCATTATCTTTAATCTTGTTGTTTATCTTTTGGATTTCTAATTGTTGTTTTTGTATGATTTCTATTAGTGAATTTCTTGAAACTTCCATTTTTGTCTGTATTTTTCATGAATTTGTCTATTTTTTTCCTCATTTTTGTCTGCTTTTTGCTTCGACTCTTGGATAATTCTGAGTATTAGAGATTTGAATTCCCCATCAGGTAGTTCTAATGCCTTTTCTTCTACTGGAAAGTCATCGGTTGTTTTATTTTGGCTGCCTAGTGGAACCATCCTGTACTGTTTTTGCATATGTTTTGATATCATCTGCTGTCTTTGTGGGATTTGGTAGTTATTTCACTCATTTATTTATTGTAGATTTGTTTGTTTCATCTTGCTTTTTTGTTTTATTTGGTTATGTGTTCTGAGTAGTCAGGCTTTTAGTTCTTTGTTTTTTGCTCGTCTTTGGGCATGATACTTTTCACCTCCTTGTCCAATGGTCAGATCCAGTTGCTCAGTTATGGACAGCAGGGCAGGTCTAGCTGAAGGGGAGTTGCTGGGATGGGTTGTTTGTAGCACTTACTAGGGCTGTCAGAGTGGACCAAGAATCAGTGCAGGGCAGGTTCTGGTAGGTTGTGCCTGTGCTGCTTGGAGTTGTGTTCAGTGCAAGGTGCAGGCAGGCAGGAAGGAGGGGGGAGATTGTGATGTGTGGAGCTAAGATGGGTATGGGAAACAGGAGAGAGAGTAGAGAGGAATAGATGCCAAAAACATACACACACACAAACAAAAAAAGAGTGCTAAGGGAACTTGCTGTTGGAGTGGAGAGATGAGAGTCTGAGACATAGAGAAATACAAAAAGAAAAAGGGTAAAAGAAAAAAATGAATAAATAAAAATTAGAGAGAAAGAAAGAAAAGCCCCAGGGATCCCATGGGTGCAGCTGCTAGGACTGGGGAAGTTGCTCCCAGGTCATGAAGTACAGCCTGGCTAGAAAGGGTAGAGGTGTCACACAGTGCCAGGTATCAGGAGACAGGAAAAGAAGGTAAGTATAGAGAGATGAGAAACTGGATATTAAGAAAGACAAAAAGGGAAAAAAGGAGAGAATAAAACAAAACAAAGAAACAAATTTAAACAAAAAAAAAAAAAGAAAAAAAAACCCAAAAAAACGAGAAAAAAGAAATGCCCCTAGCGATGTTACTGTGTTTCTGTGCAGAGTAATGGAGTAGCTTCCAAGCCACACAGTATTGCCTGGCTAGAAGGGGCTCCCAAGCCGAGAAAATAAAAAGAAAACAAACAAACAAACAAATCAAAACA
The DNA here is from genome assembly GCF_000243295.1 of Trichechus manatus latirostris. Taxonomy (NCBI): domain Eukaryota; kingdom Metazoa; phylum Chordata; class Mammalia; order Sirenia; family Trichechidae; genus Trichechus; species Trichechus manatus. The sequence continues at coordinate 1,607,228 of NW_004444053.1, forward strand.
GAACAAATCAGAACAAACAAACAAAAAAAGCCTTGGGGGTCCCACCAGCATGTTGGCACTGGCCAGAAAGCAGTTTCACAGTTGAGCGGTGTTTCACAGCCTTTCAGGAAGAAGCAAAGATAGCACACGGAGTCAGGTACTTGAGAGAAACAAGGGGGAAGTGGTGAGAGGTAAGGAAGAAACCAAAGGAAGTGGAAAGGAGCGACACTAGCAGCCAACAAATGGCAGTCAAGGAGCTGGCCACTGCGGGTGGGTGGAATTGAAGTGGCACTGGGGGAAAGCTCGTGCTTCCCAGCCAATAGACGGTAGCCACAGGAAGCAGAGGAGGACAGGTGGGGGTGAAGAAGGGTAGGGAGTGGCAAAGTGTATATCGCTCACTACCGGTTGTTCTATCTCCTGCTGGAAGCTCCGTTAAGCTGCTTTCTTGAACCATTTGTTCGCTGATCTCCAATAGGAGTCCAAGATGGGAGATCCGTGCTGTGGTAGCTGATAGGGGACCTCTGCATGTATCTCTCCTCGCTCTCTGTTCTTGGCCAGTTTCTTATTCCGTTCCATACTTGGCTGAGTTCTTAATCTCTTCATTGATGCTTAGGGTTTCAGAATTGATGTGTGTCTCTATTTGACTTAGTTTTTCGGATCTTTGCTTTGGAGGGATGGTGTGGTGCTTCTGTCTATAGCACAATGTTGTCCGAAAGTCCCATGGAGGTTACGTTTTATAGGAGGTGACAGACAACAAAAATAAACAACAAAACAAACAGGTAAATACATAATATCAGGTAGTGATAAGTGCAAAAAAGAAAAATAAAGCAAGGTGAAGGATACGAATTAGGAAGAGTGTGAGGTGAGGGTGGGGAAGAGAGGCTATTTCACACAGTCCCCAGAGACGGTTCTGGACTGAGTAGGAGCCAAAAGTGGAATTTGAAACTATGTGTTTTGACTCCATGGAGCCATAGTTGTGCAATGCTTAAGCACTCAGCTGCTAAATGAAAGGTTGGTGGTTTGAACCCATCCATTGGCTCTGAGGGGAGAAAAACTTGGAGATCTGCTCCTGTAAAGGTAAAAAAAAAGAAACCAAAATGTGAAAAATGATTTTTTATCAAACCACAAGCCTGGTAACATCACCTTTCTGTTTAAAAGCTTTCAATGGGTTTCACATATTTTTTAGGGTGAAATAAACTGCTTGTTTGGTCTATAAGGTTTGTATTAGTTTTCTAGGGCTGCCAAACAATGCACCAGAAAGTCGGTGGCTTATAAAAATAGAAATTTATTCTCTCACATTTCTGAAGGCTTGTGGTTAGGTGCTGTCGAGTCGGCTCCAACTCACAGTGACCCTACACACAACAGAATGAAACACTGCCCAGTCCTGTGCGATGCTAACAATAATTGCTATGTTGGAGCCCATTGTTGCAGCCACTGTGTCAATCCATCCCGTTGAGGGTCTTCCTCTTTTTTTTCTGACCGTCTACTTTACCAAGCATGATATCCTTCTCCAGGGATGGGTCCCTCCTGATAACAGGTTCAAAGTATGTGAGATGAAGTTTATCCATCCTTGCTTCTAAGGAGCATTCTGCTTGTACTTCTTCCAAGATAGATTTGTTCGTTCTTCTGGCAGTCCATGGTATATTCAATATTCTTCACCAACACCATAATTCAAAGGCATTAATTCTTCTTTTGTCTTCCTTAGTCATTGTCCAGCTTTTGCAAACATATGAGATGATTGAAAACATCTTGGCTTGGGTCAGGCGCTCCTTAATCCTTAAAGGGATATCTTTGCTTTTTAAAACTTTAAAGAAGCCTTTTGCAGCAGATTTGCCCAAAGCAATACGTTCTTTGATTTCCTGACTGTTGCTTCCATGGACATTGTGGACTCAAGGAAAACGAAATCCTCAACAACTTCAATCTTTTCTCCGTTCATCATGATGTTGCTTATTGGTCCAGTTGTGAGGATTTTTGTTTTCTTTATGTTAAGGTGTAATCCATACTGATCTTTGATCTTCATTAGTAAGTGCATGAAGTCCTCTTCACTTTCTGCAAGCAAGGTTGTATCATCTGCTTATCACAAGTTGTTAATGAGTTTTCCTTCAATCCAAATGCTGCATTCTTCTCCATATAGTCCAGATTCTCAGATTAGTTGCTCAGCATACAGACTTAGTGAAAGAATACAACCCTGACGCACATCTTTCCTGACTTTAAACCATGCAGTATCCCCTTGTTCTGTTCGGACAACTGCCTCTTGGTCTATGTACAGGTTCCTCATGAACACAATTAAGTGTTCTGGAATTCCCATTCTTCCCAATGGTATACATAATTTGTTATGACCCACCCAGTTGAATGTCTTTACATAGTCAATAAAACACAGGTAAACATCTTTCTGATATTCTCTGCTTTCAGCCACAATCCATCTGACATCAGCAGTGATATCCCTTGTTCCATGCCCTCTTCCAAATCCAGCTTGAATTTCTGGCACATCCCTGTGAATGTTCTGCTGCAATTGGTTTTGAATGACTTTTGCAAAATTTTACTTGGGTTTGATATTGACGATATTGTTCGATAATTTCCGCATTCTGTTGGATCACTTTTTTTTGGAATGGGCATAAATACAGATCTTTTTCAGTCAGTTGTCCAGGTAGCTGCCTTCCAAATTTCTTGGCATACAAGATTGATAACCTCCAGTGCTGCATCCGTTTGTTGAAACATCTCAATTGGTATTCCGTCAATTGCTGGAAGCTTGTTTTTGCCAGTGCCTTCAGTGCATCTTGGACTTCTTCCATCAGTTTTTGATCATATGCTACCTCCTGAAACAGTTAAACATTGACCAATTCTTTTTGGTACAGTGACTCTTTTTCCTGTGGCATGTAATATTTTCCCATTAGAATCCTTCAGTATTTCAACTCCAGGCTGGAAGTTTTTCTTCAGTTCTCTCAGACTGAGAGATACTGAGTGTGTTCTTCACTTCTGGTTTTCTAACTCCAGGTCTTTGCACATTTCATTATAATACTTTACTTTGTCTTTTCGAGCTGTCCTTTGAAATCTTCAGTTCAGCTCTTTAACATTTCTTTAACATTACTTTAACATTTGATTTAGCTACTCTCTATTCGAGAGCAAGTTTCAGAGTATCTTCTGATATCCATTTTGGTATTTTCTTTCTTTCCTGTATTTTTAAAAAAATTTTCTTAATTGTGCTTTAGGTGAGACTTTACAGAGCAAATTAGTTTCTCATTAAACAATTAATACACAAATTGTTTTGTGACATGGATTGACATCCCCACGACGTGACAACACTCTCCCTTCTCGACTTTGGGTTCCTCATTTCCATTTGTCTAGCTTTCCTGTCCCCTCCTGCCTTCTAGTCCTTGTTCCTGCGCTGCTGTGCCCATTTAGTCTGGTATACATGGTTGCACTACCTGTATTATTATTTGTTTTATAGGCCTGTATATTCTTAGGCTGAAAGATGAACCTCAGGAGTGACTTCAGGACTGAGTTAAAAGGATGTCTGGGGGCCACACTCTCAGGATTCCTCCAGTCTCTGTCAAATCAGTAATCTGGTCTTTTTTTTTGTGAGTTAGAATTTTGTTCTACATTTTTCTCCTACTCTCTCTCTCTTTAAAAACAAACAAACAAACAACACTAATTTAAAGCTTAAGTCACATGAAACTCACCACCATGGAGGAGCCATATACTTCTTTTGATTCATTTTTTTAAAAAATCCAGCAGAATTCACCCTCCAAGCACACCTTTCATTGTCATTCTCATACATCTTTCAAACTCCCAATTATCTCTACTCTGTCTTTTCCGCTAAAGAACTTCATAAAAATGAACGACAAAGGGACTTTTCAGAGAAGAGATTTTATTTCTTTAATAATCTTCCAGTCCCTTGATAACAAAATTATCCTGAAAATAAACCAGCTTCATGATATCAGTGGAAGCAGAAAAGACTAAAACTAAACTCATGGCTATTTGAAAGCATATCCTTGTTATGCTATGCTAGCATAGTTCTAAAATATAGGTCAGCTCAGCTATATAAATACCTAAGACAATCCTTTCAGGCACTAGACGCTACTCATAAAAAATTAAAAGGACTTTAGAGTGGATTCAAAGTTTGGTACAAATGACAAACTGTAAAACAAGCCAAAAGGCAACATAAATTTCATTTCTATATTTAGTGTTGAAAAGTCACAGAAATCCCTTGGCTAATGATAATGGAAAATTTAGATTTGAGGCCATAAATGTTGAAATTCCAGTAGTGTTAAATTATTCAAATGAGCTAAGAATATTCTGAAAACGTTATTAGCTGGTTCATTGCAATACCAGAATGAATGATTCCAGATATTTTATATGCTAAGTGTTTCCTTTCTTAGGCTTAATTTAATGGGTTAAAAAGTTCTCCATTTGCCTACTTGTCTTAATAGAATGAAGTTAACTAAGTTGCACACTTCCGTGTTTTATCTTCTCAGTGTAAGTGTGAAGACCAGAGAGATTTTTAAAAATATTTTATTTTTGTTGTTGTTGAAAATATACACAGCAAAACATACACCAACTCAACAATTTCTACATGTACAATTCAATGACATTGATTACCTTGTTCAAGTTGTGCAACCATTCTCACCCACCGTTTCTAAAAATTTCCTTCCATGTTGACATAAACTCACTGCCTCCTAAGCTCTATCTATCATGTTGTCAATTTGATCTCATATAGAACGTTCCTTTAAAGAGCATACTGCACAAGGAAGATATTCTTTACTAATTAAGCTAAACTTTTGTTTGGTTTAAAGAAAACTTTACGGGATATTTTTGGTTTAAGGTTTAAAGACTATCTCAGGTTAATAGTTTCAGGGGTCCACCAAAACTTAATGGCTCCAGAAATGCTGGATTCCATGAGAATTTGAAATTATGTTCTGCATTGTTCCCCCTTTTATCAGGATTCTTCTATAGAATCTTTGATCAAAACGTTCAATAGCTGTAGCCGTGCACCATCCAGTTCCTCAAAGCAAAGGAAGCAGTTGTTCATGGAGGCGGTTATCCACGCATTCCATTTTCTCTTCCTATTCCTATTGATTCTCCTTTTTCCTCTGTTGCTCCAGACTAATAGAGACCAGTTGTTGTACCTTGGATGGCACCTTGCAAGCTTTTAAGATCCCAAGCACTGCACAACGAACTAGGAGCTGGATAGCAGCACTGAAGATTTTGTAAGGTGATGATTATAAATTTGAGGTTGGGGGCAGGAATCAGTTTTTACTTATTGCAATTTCAAATAAATTAGTAGAGAAAAGATTTGGGGCAATGTTAATAATAGTTTGCTAATAGAAAATCATCTTTATTCATTAAAGCAATTTCTCTAAGAACTATTAATAAATTATGTTTTATCAGTCTCACGTATTCTTTTATATATAGGTGAAAATAATGAAACTGCATTTTATTTAAAAGTATTTTGTCATTCAGACTTTTTACTAACCAGGTGGGTCTTCTCCTGGTTTGTGATGGTTTTAGTGCATTTTGAAGATTAGGTTCTGGTGAATATCCCTGTTCATGAAAGTCACACTCTAATTCATTTCAGTTTTTATGGTTTCCAGGAGAAATTAAATATTTACAATAAAAAAGTCAACATCTCTAGTGGTGCCCAAGTACTTATAGCATTTCCTTCCGCTTGGGAGAAATATGATTCGTTTACTTCTCTAGCTTCTGTTTAGTTTCCATATCTTTTGTAACAATTTTCTTCGCTCATTGTACCTTTTAACTACAATTTTCCACATTTTAAGGATTTGTTTGAAAGGATGGAAAATAACACATAGCTTGCCTTTGAAAGTCTACTTTTTATGACATGTTTTTTAAAAAACAGAATCTATATTTTGTGCCTTGACTAAGGCAAAGTTGTTAAAGTCAAAATTTTTAGTTCTTTATGTTTTTGAGAAAGGTAGTTTCAGAGGCATCAAAGAAACAATAAATCCAAATGGATCATTTATTTAACATTTCCAGGTAGCAAATTTTTAATTATAATTTTATTGGCCATATATTACATATAAATCCTTCTTTTTTTATTAAAATCCCTGTTACTAAAGAATATGATTTCACCATGTTGTGTACCTTTGTTTTCAATTAAGAAAATTGCTTAGCTTAATTTTCTAAACTTTCTAATCAATAGGACTGCCCAACAGATAAATTGGACTGCTTCTCTGGGAAAGAGTGAGTGTCTTGTCCCTGTAGGCACTGGGCCGGGCTGGAGGGCTATCAGGGCATTGAGGACAGGATTCCTTCCTGGGAGAAGGTTGTACTAGAAAGGCAGTATCGCCTATAGCTACAAGGTTTTATATCCAGCCACTGTAACATTGGAGTGCTGTCATAACTAAATCTGGAGGACACGTCCTTTAGTTATTTCTCCTTTCAAAGCAAGTTTCTTCCAGGAATGCTAGTCTTTGCTAGGGCAAGAGCACTCCACCAAGATGGAGGGGTGTCATGTCCTACTTTCCTAGTGCTGCTGTAACAGAATATCTCAAATGGTTGGCTTTAAAGAACAGAAATTTATTTTTTCACAGTTCTGGAGGCTAAAAGTCCAAATCGGGATCTCAGTTGTGTTGATTCTTTCCCTTAGTTTCTGGTGTCTGCTGTTGATCCTTGGCTTTTCTTTACTTGTAGGTGGGTCCTTATATGGCACTTGTCTTCATTTGTGTTTGTCTCTCTGTGTCTATTGTGGTCTTTTTATAACTCAAAAGTTATTAGGTTTAGGATACACACTACACTGGTATGACCTCAACTGATTGGTTGATTACTTTACATTAGATTTCAGCATAAAAGATGATATATTACGTTACAGTGGATTGCATTACATAAGGTAATCTGCTCTACTCAAGGTCAGCTGATTTAATCATATGTAACTACTCCATGGAAACCCTGGTGATGTAGTGGTTAAGAGCTACAGCTGCTAACAAAAAGGTCAGCAGTTCGAATTCACCAGGCACTCTTTGGAAACTCCATGGGGCAGTTCTACTCTGACCTATATGGTAGCTATGAATTGCAATTGATACTACGGCAGTGGGTAACTACTCCCTGACAGAAACTAGACTAGTGTTTGGCTAAAAAACTGAGTACCATAGACTAGCCAAGTTCACACATAAAATTAAAGATCACAGGGGGTCAGCCACCTACTTTCTGTTTTTAACCAGATATGCAACCTTGAGCCAGTGGCTTCTTTATCTATCCAAGTAATTTTGGATTTCAATAATTTCAATTGGGTGGGGTGGAATAGTGATTGGTGATATGGTTCCTTCCCCTTCTCACATCCACTGGTTGTCTCAGAGTCTTCTTTTATTTGGTCTTCAATCCACCTTGCTTAGGTTTGCAGGCATATAATTACACAAGAACATCTTGGTATTTCATTTTCAACATGTTTATCTTTTTTACTAGAGGGATACAGCATTGAAGAGGTCTGAATTATTAAAGTTTGGTGGCATAATATTAATAGGTGAAATTAGTTGCTGTAACATGATTTTTCAAACACAAGTATTTACTGAGAACCTACAATGTGTAGGCAGCGAGATACCCTGCACCATATGCTAGGGTCACTATATAAAAATAAAAGATTCAGGTCTCATTTAAAAAATCCTACAGTATACTTGGAGGTGCAATTCATATACATAGAATTACACCTAACCATAGGAGGCTTACTCCCTTATTTCATTTGGTTATGGCTCAAATGTTACTCCCTCAGAGAGTCCATCATCGGCTACACTAAAGCAAGTATTGTCAATGTACACACACTGTCCCTGTGATGTTTAATTCTATGGTTCCCAGTTGTTTGGCCAAACACCAGTTTAGTTGCTGTCATGTAGAAGTTATAAGTGATTAAATCAGTTGGCCCTGGGTGGAGCAGATTCCCCAAAACCCACTGCTGTTGCTTCGACTCCAACTCATAGAGGTCCTACAAAACAGAGTAGAACTGCCCCATAGGATTTCCAAAGCTGTAATCTTTACAGAAGCAGACATCTTTCTCCTGGGGGTGGGTTCTAGTCACTGAACTTTCAGTTAACCACTGCACCACCAGGACTCCTCAAAGTGGATTACTTTCCTTAATGTAATGTAATTACATATAATGTAATCATAATGCAATAATGCAATATAATATACTCAATAAATCAGTTGAGGTCATACCAATGTAGGATAGATTCTAAACTTAATCATTTGAGTTATAAAAAAAGATCAGAATAGACATAGAGACACCAACGCATGGGGAAACAGACAACATGTGATGACACGTTGTGATTGTTAAGATTGTGTGTCAACTTGGCTGGGCCATGATTCTCAGTGTTTATATGTGACCACTCCCAAGATGGAATCTGCTGTGAGTAGCCAGTCAGTCAAAAGGGAGTTTCCTTGGGGATGTGGCCTAAATCCAAATATAAGCAGACGTTCTGGCTTTTTTGCTTGCTCTGCATCTTGCAGCTGCCTCCTGTTCGTCTGACCTCTGGTTCTTGGGACTTGAGCTATCAGCTTATCTTCTGTTCCCGGGATTCATCGATCTTCACAGCCTGTGAGCAAGAGCCCTGCTCTCTTACCTGCTGATCTTGGGTTCGCCAGCCCCTGTGGCTATGTGAATCAAGAGAAGCCTCTATCCTGATCCACGGACTTGGGATGTTCCAGCCTCTACAATCGAGTGAGCCATTTTCTTGACATAAATCTCTCTCTATATATATTTATATGCTTTACTGGTTTTGCTTCTCTAGAGAACCCAGCCCACAAGCGAAAGAATGCTGGGGATTACCAGCAGACACCAGAAGCTAGGAGAGAGGCTCACAGAAGGGACCTACACGGCTGAGACTGTGATTTGGACTTTCAGCTTCCAGAACTGTGAAAAAATTTTTTTCCTGCAAAGCCACCCACTTGTGGTATTTCTGCTAGGGCAGCACTAAGTAACTAAGACACTCTCTTTACCTGGTTTTATTTTTTCTACATAGAAGTGACCACTACCTGACATTGGTGTGTGTGTGTCTTTGTGTTTATGTTCTATTATTTGTTTATTGTTTTCTAATTCCACTAGATTTAAGTTTAAGGAGGGTAAAGATTTTGTTAATTGTTATTTTCCCAGTGTCTAGAACATAGCTGGCACAATAAATATTTGTTGAATAAAGAAATGAATAGTATGTCTAGAATATATTCAGTGAATACTGAAATTTTTATTAGCTGAAATTAAAAAATAAAAAATTCTGTCAAGAATCCTCAAGAAAATGAATTATTATGGGGATACTTGTCCTCCTTTTAAGTATTGGTGAGACATTCTAGACAGTAGCCATGCAGGGATGAGGGAATGCTCTTAATTTGCTCTCTAGTACTTACAGCGGGGCTCGAGAGGGGGCAAAGAAAGATAGCTGTTTGGGCCCACCAAGCCCAAAAGCAATACTCATTGATTGATTTGTTCCTGCAGGGTTGAGAGAGGTGTCTAAGGGAAGAAACAAAAACAAACGATGAAACAGAGAGTGGTCTGGAGGGAAAGGTGGTAGAGTCCGCATCAGCTGAGAGCAGGCTATTCCCCAGTCCCACTAGGGTATGACTCACCACACATGCCTGGCACAGTATTCTTTCTAGAACAAGGTGGGCAAATCAGTGCCTATTGGTATTCTAGGGGCCAGCCACATCACTGTGCTTTAGAGTTCTAGGGCTGGAGTCTTTCCTTTATTTTCATGCAGTTAAACATTAAATTTATTTTTATTTCTGGAATTAAAAAAAAAATCATGTATTTTCAACAGTTAATAAACCCTGGAAACTATCACATCAGTGCTACATTGAACATAGAGCAGGATTTCCATTTCTGCCTGGTGTGTGTGTGTGGGGGGGGGGTTCTTTTGTGTTAGTACAGTAGGAGCTGGGAAAGAGGCAGACTCTGGGGTCTTTTGATCCTGTGAATGTCCCACGTAGGCAGAAAAAAAATCAAACACTCTTCGAGGAATTTTCCAATCTTGTAGGATCAACAAGGTCAGCCAAGTGTTGCAGAGAGACTGAGAAAATGTAGGAGGAAAGCTGTTAGAAATACAGCAATAGAGAAAAGATAGGTTTACTGGAGTTTCTCTTAGGAAACTGTCGGAGCTCTCCCTTTACTTGGCCATAGAGGAATACTGCGTTTGATTTCACCAGTCACTCAACCAGCTGTTCCAGGAACACCACTTATGTTTTACCTTGGACAGTCCTGTTTCTATTTCCAGCTGATAATGTGCAGGACTGCATCTCCTTGCAGGCTTCATTTCACTCCACAGCTGGCTAGTGTTAATGAGGCCGATACTGTGGGCTCAGTTCTGATTAGTTGTCTTTGCACGAAGAAGTTGATGTTCCCCAATAGAAAAGACCCTTAAGCCTGCTCAGGGCCCTCATGCTTTTGTGCTGCTGCACTCAAGGGAAAAAGTTAGAGTAAATATCTCCAAGAGAGAAGCTAAGGGCATCCTCTTCAGTCAGAAGGGCCGGCCATTAAACTATTATTGTCTTGAACTTGAAATTTGTTGCTCTAAGCAAGAGATAATGTATTTGTGGGAAAAATGCTGGTTGGGGGTTTGTAATCCCGTCCTCTCTCTGGTTTGCCCATTACTTGGTCACGTCAACTCGAGTCTGTCATATACCTCTAGGCTCTCATTTGCTCATCTCTAAAGTGAGGAAGGTGGTCAGTGCTTCTCAATCAAACTACCTTTAAAAGCAGAAAAGAGTAAAAACATATTAATAAAATTGTTGTAGCTGATAGTACCAAGTTGTTCACTAGTTTGTTTCCATTTGCCTACAAAGCAGTATAAACTCTTTCACTTAGCATTTAAGACCATCTATAATATGGTTCTGATTTACCTGTCTGCCCTGCTGTGACATTGCTCCCTTTCACGGAGTATCTCTCCATGGATACCTATGATCATCTGCCTTTGTGCCTTTTCTCCATTGTCTCCTCAATGTGGAATGTCTTTCCACCTTCCCCTCCATTTCTAAATCCCATGAATCCCTTAAGCCTGGTTGATTACATCACCTCCTCTGCAAGCTTTCTTTGTTTCATGCAGAAATAACCTCTTCTCTTTTTGTTTTTTTATTGTATTTCAGGTGAAGGCTTACAGAACAAATAGTTTCTCATGAAACAGTAGTACACAT
>NW_004444053.1:1619913-1635612 GCF_000243295.1 Trichechus manatus latirostris
CGAGCATTTCCTCATGTGTCTGTTGGCCATTTGAATGTCTTCTTTGGTGAAGTGTCCATTTCTTTGCCCGTTTTTTAATAGGATTATTTGTCTTTTTGTTGTAGAGGTGTTGGATTTTCTTGTAGATTATGGCGATTAGACCTTTGTCTGACTTGTACTAACCTCTTCTCTTTTGTTTCACCATGTCTCTCTTTTGCACACACTTTCTATTTGGTTCTGGTATTATTGTCTTATTGCCCCTGCCAGTTTGTATATTCCTTGAAGTAGATATGGTTTCTTTTTCATCTTCATAGTCTCCTCATTTCCCCTCCACTAGTTCAATATCTAGTACAGAACCTTGTGTATAGTATGTTTCCATTAAATTTTATTGAAGAAATAAACAAATAACTTTAGCCATAAATGAGTTAAGCAAGATAGTATTGGTGGGACAACAAAAATATATCTGAATTGCTGGAAAAACAGCTTTAAGAAATTGCCTGGCTGATCTTGCATCAATACTACAGTACTTTTTTTTTAATTTCTTTTTTGATTACATAAGTAATATTTATTTAACTCTTCACAATTCATAAGTTTTTCCATACACAATTGCATTTCATTCTTAAAATAGCCTTTGTGGGAAATAAAATTATCCTCATTTTATAGCTGAGGCTTAGGAAAGTAACTTGCTCAGTGTCACAAGGCTGCATGATAATGAACCTGGACCTCTGACCCCAAGTCCCTGTCTCTTTCCACTGCACCATGATGCAGAGGCTTATTGCAAGTACGGCACGTGCCTGGGCGCCTCTTGAAGTGGGGAGGTGGGCACCACAGAGCAATTTCTAATCATCACAGTTTCCATCACCAGCTGTGACAGATCATTCTCCCAGTTAAAACTAATACTTTTGTATTTGAGAAGCTCCATGGGTCAAAGCAGACTGTGTGATCTTGCTCTTCTGAGTTTAGAAAGAGAAGAAACTGAAAAAAAAATGACTTTGAGCTCATCATAAAACAATTTTCATCAGTGAAAGCAAGAAAGGTGCAGTTGTAATTTTTGTATAGTGCCATAACGTGTGTCTTAGTCATCTAGTGCTGCTGTAACAGAAATACCACAAGTGGATGGTTTTAACGAAGAGTAGTTTATTTCCTCACAGTCAAAGTAGGCTAAAAGTCCAAATTCAGGGTGTCAGCTCCAGGGGAAGTCTTTCTCTCTCTGTTGGCCTTCTCATCAGTGTTCCCCCGGACTACGAGCTTCTCCGTGCAGGGACCCCTGTCCAAAGGACGCGCTCTGCTCCTGACACTGCTTTCTTGATGGTATGAGGTCCCCCTGTCTCACTGCTCACTTCTGTCTTTTATATCTCAAGAGATTGCCTCAGGACACAATCCAGTCTTGTAGATCAGGTCCCGCCTTACTACCACAACTGCCATCCATCCTCCCTCGTTAACATCATAGAGGCAGGTTTACAACATACAGGAAAATCACACAGTATCAGGAATCATGGCCTAGTCAAATTGATATGCACATTTTTGGGGGAACATAATCCAAACCATGACAACGTGTTCAGTGAAAGATTAACGAACTCTACTTGTATTTTTGAGCTGATACTATGGTAAACTTATCTGAAAGATGAGTGTCAGATGTTTGGACTGGGGCTCAGAGGCTGACAAGAGGGGGCAGAGGAGGAAAGTTGTAAGTCCAAGGAGGTACCAGATGAGGTGTGGAATGACATTCCGAGGCATCACAAACATGAAAGGCACCAAACTGAGGCAGCCAGACAAGAGGGGGGAAGGTGTTTCTGCTCACTCGTCACCACTATCAACGTCTATTCATCTTGAAATAGGGGAAGTAGCTTAGAGATTTCCCCTGGGTGCTCTTTACCGTCCTTACTCCTCTGCCATGATGGTACCTCTACAAGAAGAGTAATTTAGCATTAGGATTGTCAGTATATTCTTCAAACTCACTGAAGAGCTGGCTGTGAACTAACGGTTCCCTCTTGGAACCCTGAGCACTGTTCCCCATGGTTATTAAGAGCTCCTCCTCCTGTGGGAGGAGCCCCTGATGGGGAGAGTTTGGGGGTTGGCAGCACTCTGATCAGGAAGCCCATTGTATGATTGTCACTTTGCAGAGTTTGAGGGTAAGACACAGCCAGAGTTGTCATCTTTGTTGAGTCACAGGGTTGAGTGGAGCAAAACCAAAAAATAAATAAATAAATAAAACCAAACCCTTTGCTGTCGAGTCGGTTCCTACTTATAGCGACCTTATAGGCAAAGTAGAACTGCCCCATAGAGTTTCCAAGGAGTGCCTGGTGGATTTGAACTGCCGACCTTTTGGTTAGCAGCCAGAGTTATAAATGTTCAGTTTTAATGTCTTTTCTGTAGGAAAATCCCCGTTCAAGGTCAGAGCCTTTGTTATCGGAAGGCTGTCTATCTCCCTATCTACCTACCTACCTACTTACCTATCTACCTGTCTGTATGTCTGTCTATCATCTATCCATCCATCCATCCATCTACCCACCCATCCATCCATCCATCCATCCATCCATCTTTACCTATTCACAAGCTTCCAGCAGCTCTGTAGACTGAGTGTGGCCTGGGGCCTGTTTCTTGCAGTGCCGAAGGAAGTGTAGGTAAGGTTGAAGTCCCCAGGCATGACTGCAATACAAATTAGTGATTTTTCTAACATTTTTTTCCTTCTTCTTTCCAATCCCTTCCATAATTTTTCCTCTGGTGCCTCCTGTTCTCTTTTTTCTTTCCCAGTCTTCAGTGTACTTTTTTCTTCTTTCCCTACATGAAGATGTTACCCTAGTTAAATAGCACATAATAGATACCAGCCACAATTATAAGTGCTTAATATCTATTAACAGGAGTCTTAGTCATCTTGTGCTGCTTTAACAGAAATACCACAAGTAGATGGCTTTAACAAAGAGAAATTTATTCTTTCACAGTCTAGTAAGCTACAAGTCCAAATTCAGGGCATCAGCTCCAGGGGAAGGCTTTCTCTGTCGGTTCTGGAGGGAGGTTCTTGTTATCAGTCTTCCCTTGGTCTGGGAGCATCTCAGGGCAGGAACCTCAGGTCCAAAGGACACACTCTGCTCTTGGTACTGCTTTCTTAATGGTATGAGGTCCCCCAATTCTCTACTTACTTCCATTTCCTTTTATCTCTTGTAAGGTAAAAAGTGGTGCATGCCACACCCTAGGGAAACTCCCTTTACATTGGATTAGGGTTGTGACCTGGGTAAGGGTGGTGTTACAATCCCACCCTAAACCTCTTTAACATAAAATTACAATCACAAAATTGAGGCCAACCACACAATTCTGGGAATCACGGCCCAGCCAAATTGATACACACATTTCTTGGGGGACATAATTCAAACCATGACAACAGGTAATCTCACTATTATTATTCTCATTTTAGCCTGAACCTCCCCAGGTCTTCCTTTTAATTAGTAGCAGATCTGGGGTGCAAACCTTGGCTGCCAGATGCCTGAGTCTGTACTCTTACTTACTTCACCAAATTGTCTTGATTAAGCAGAAATAACTTTTATAAACTTTGAGAGTCTTGTAAATTTGAGTTCAATTGCTGGCTTTGTTCTTTAAGGTTTGTGTGACCTCAGTCAAGTTATATAAATTGTCTAGGTCTCAGTTAATTACCTTCAGGGCAAACACACCCTTCCTCAGTATGGTGCCACACAACAGAATAAGAAAACGCGCTTTGCGCACAATATGCTCCCACTCATGTCTGTTCTTCTCCCTAGGACGAAAGAGTGGAAGAGCCTTGAGAAGGAGTGTCCTCTTTGCAGTCTGGTTGCTATCTTCCGGACAAGCAACCACAATGACGATCTTCTGAAACTTGCCCAGAAAGGAGCTAGCTCTGCTCCTTATCACACCACCATAGCTGGGCGCACTCGTCACTGTGGAGGAAGAACTGCCTTGTTTCTGTTAACAAAGACTTTCAAGAAAGTGAACTGTGGCCTGGAAAACCCGGACATGTCAAGTCACAGTAAGGAACTTTGTTGTACTCCCCCCAGGGCATTTTTCTTTCTCTCTCTTCTGTGACAACTTCAGCCTCTGCAGCAGAGAGACTGTGGGCAGGAGACCTGTGGCTTGGGTTTTTTCATCTGGAAGCCCAGCAGAGACCAAGGCAGGTCACAGTCATCTCGCCCTCCGCTTTACTGCACTGCTCAGTGCAGTGACTGTGGCTACAAGGCCTTTTGCTGTAAGTTTTCATCACTTTTTAAGGAACTACCACCTACAGAGACCTTTCTTAACCATCAAGGCCAAGCTCAAATTCTACCCCAGCTCTGTGGACTTACTTTGCCTCCTCCCCACCTCTAACACACACAGTCACACACAACTGCCAATCCCCTTGATTTAACTCTCTTTTTTTCTGCTTGATTTTCAGGTTTCACTTGACTGGCTCTAAGCATTAACAGTAGGCTCTCTGAGGCTTATTGAAAGTAGTTGCCTTCTTCCTTTCTTTGTTGAGTGCCTACCTCAGTGTTTGGTATTTACATGCCTGCCTGCCTTTGTACTTTTTCATGTATTAGTATTGTCCCAGAATCCTATACTGTCTATCTCAAAGGTTCCTCATTAGGCACTTACACTGAGGTTGTTCAGTCCATTATCCCAAGGTATTTCCTTGGCCTCTTTTTTTTCCACCCCAAATACTAAGAAGGTCTAGCAGAGTGAAATAAAAGTTAGGTTGTAAGCAGACACACCTGGTTTGGAATACTGATTCTGCCATATATTAACTGCTGTGACCCTAGGCAAGTGGCTTACCATCTCTGAGCCTCAATTTCCCAGCTGTACAACCAGGTCTGCTGATAGCCTACATAACACCTAAGTGTGAATTAGAACAGGGATCCCCTGAGGTCTTGGCTTGGCCAGCTGAATGTGGACTGTTTTCCAGCCTCTACTTGCTCCCTCTGCTGAGAACCCTTATGCAAGCTGTTGTTGTTGTTGTTAGGTGCAATCGAGTCAGTTCCAACTCATAGTGACCAACAGAATGAAACACTGCCCTATCCTGTGCCATCCTCACAATCGTTGCTGTTTGATTCCACTGTTGCAGCCACTGCATCAATCCATCGCATCAAGGGTCTTCCTCTCTTTCGCTGACCCTCTACCAAACATGATGTCTTTCTCCAGGGTCTGATCCCTCCTGATAACATGTCCAAAGTATGTGAGACGAAGTCTCTCCATCCTTGCTTCTAAAGAGCATTCTGGCTGTACTTCTTTCAAGACAGATTTATTCGTTCTTCTGGCAGTCCATGGTATATTCAATATTGTTCACCAACACCATAATTCAAAGGCATCAATTCTTTTTCAGTCTTCCTTATTCATTGTCCAACTTTCACATGCATATGAAGCAATTGAAAACTCCATGGCTTGGGTCAGGTATGCCTTAGTCCTCAAAGTGACATTTTTGCTTTTTTTTAAATTGTACTTCAGGTGAAGGCTTACAGAACAAATAGTTTCTCATGAAACAGTAGTACACATATTGTTTTATGACATTGGTTAAGAAGCCCACAACATGTCAACCCTCTCCCTTCTCAACCTTTTTTTTTTTTTTTTTTTTGGTGAAAATATATATAGCCAAAGATACACCATTTCAAAAATTTCTACATGCACAGTTCAGTGACATCGACTACGCTCTTCCAATTGTGCTGCTATTCTCACTTTAGATGATGGTTTACAGAACAAAATAGTTTCCCATTGGCTGTAGTCTTTGATCTTCATCAATAGGTGCTTTCTCTTCACTTTCAGTAAGCAAAGTGGTGTCATCGGCATAACACAGTTTGTTAATGAGTCTTCCTCCAATCCATGTAAGATAGCTCTTAAAGGAACTCCCTCAGAAGGCTGGCATGAAGACTGAATGAGATTATGTATGTAAAGAGCATGACACGAAGCAGGGACCCTGTAATAGAAGTCTTTTACTTTATTTTTTGGTGAGCTGAAGGAAAATAACACCAAGCTATTTGCACTGCACATCCATACCTGCTCCCACCCTCATGAAAACCAAGTCCTCTTGTATCTGTTCCCTACCATGGGAATATCTGGGGCAACACTGAATTTTCAGGGAAGTTTGTCACTGGAGTCCCACATCTCCTTTCTGAGTATCATGTCCTCATCCTATCCCCCAGCTCAGGAGCCCAGTGCCCTTATTCTCTCTCTTCGCTTAAACAAATTCTGTTTCTGGAAAGATGTTGATCTCTGCAGTTTGAACCTTTTCTTTTTCCTAATTGTATACTAACAGGCATTCTTTGCTATTGGAGATAGATCCTGCATTATCAGATATATGCGGGAGCTGTATGGGAGAAGTAGACCCATTTCTGAGACCCAAAGTAGTTGCTTCTTTTGAGACATAGGGCATATCTGAAGATGGACCCCTAAAAAGAGCTAGTACTTTATTGACTGAGACAGATTCCCTAGACATCCTTCTAGGTACATGGCATTTTAAAAGTCATAACTTTGTCAGACCCTAAAATAAATTGATACACTTTAAACCCAGAAATGTACCCACCAACATTCCCCCCGTATCCCTGCTACATTCCATCCTGGGCTTTACCCAGGCTGGTTTGTGCTTCTCTCTCCTGTTTTCTGTAGCTCCTGCCTACCCTGAGAGAACACAGCCAGGGCTGCTCACATCTTTGTCCTTGAAGCTCTCATTTGCAAAACATAGGCAAAAGAGTGGGAGGAGGGTGGATGCTAATTTCATCCTGGCTCCTTGCTAAGCCCTGAATCCCAATCAGGAGCACAGTCATGCACACAAGACGCTAGAATCTCACTAACATCACCATAACCTTGAGCTGGAGGTTTGAGGGGATTGCTAATGGTGTACAAGACTACAAAAGTTTCTCCCACAGTGTGTCCGACACAGTTTAGAGGGCTGACATCTTACATGTTGAGAGTCCTAGGGAACATAGAAAATTATGAATTAAGAAATAAAATGTTTATTATACTGTAGCTAGCCATTCTTACTCATCTCAGTTAGATGTGTGTTATGTGAGCCTATTATCAGTATAGCTGAGTGACTAAGTATTGGGTTATGGAGGCAGATAATTTAGATTTGAATCTTGTATCCTCCAAGTGTGTAACTGATGATATGGGCAAATTATGTTTTCATGCCACAGGTATCTTTTCAGAATAATGTGAGTGGTAATTGTACCTACCTAATCAGATTATCGGGAAGGTTAAATGAAATTATGCACGTAAAATGCCTGGCATGATACTTGGCACATTGTAAGTGCACTTAATTGTTAGCTGGCTATTATTACCAGAGATAAAAATAACAACCAAAATGATTTTCTTTTAACCTTGGGAAGGTTTATTTGAAACACAATTTTATGTCAAATATATTATCTGGAATTTGGGAGAGGTTTTTCCATTTTTTTCTTGCTATTCTGCACCAGCATGCTTCTGTTGAATGGTCTTTAAACTTGGTCCAAAGACCTGGGTGTGAGTTTTGATTCTGTCTTTATGAGCCTGTGATCTTGGGCACATCATCTAAATGGTCTTGGCCTCAGTTTCCTATTCTACAAAACAAAGAGGTTGCAGAACATTATCTCTAAGATGCTTTCTAGTTCCAAAGCCGTGTGATTCTTTGTGTCCAGTTAGCATCTCTGGCTCAAGGAAGAATCTGAGTCTGAAGGAATGTATTAGTTATCTAGTGCTGCTATAACAGAAATACCACAAGTAGGTGGCTTTAAGAAACAAAAATTTATTTTCTTACAGTTTAGGAGGCTAGAAGTCTGAATTCAGGTGCCAGCTTTAGGGGAAGGCTTTCCCTCTCTGTTGGCTTTGGGAAAGGTCCTTGTTCATCGGTTCCTTGGTGATCTTCATGTGGTGTGACATCTCCCTTCCCTCATCTCCACTTGCTGGCTTGGTTGTTCAATTGCTTATGTCTCAAAAGAGGGTGATTTAAGACACACCCTACACTAATACTATCTCTTTAGCATAACAAAGAAAACCCATTCCCAGATGACATTATAACCACACATATAAGGGTTAGGATTTACAACACATATTTCTGGGAGACACAATTCAATCCATAACAAGGAGTCTGATCCAGATGAATGCTTGGCATGTTGTCCTGTAGCTGGAAGGCTTGGTTGCTTCTGTTCTTGCCTTGGATCACTCACATTTGTTTCAGTAAATTGGATAGATGAAGTAAAGGTTCTGTCAGCTTGGACTTACACATTCTTGGCTGGGCAGGTGGCTCTCCAACAATGGACTTCTTAGGTAGCTGGTTCAAAGTTGGCAATTTACTCTAGACAGAGATGCCAGAGGCCTGGGTATTTCTCTTTATTGCTGCCTAGTATCTCTTGTTTCCTGGCTCTGGAGGATCTAAAGTGTTAGAAACTGAATTCCAGACATTTAATCTGACTCCAAAGCCATGTATGTGGGCAATCTGCTCTGGCATTCTAAAGGTTCTGACTGTAAGCCTGTGGAGATAAATTAGTCTCTGTGCAATAGTTTATGTCCAGTAACTTCCTACAAGGCAGCAGTAAGACAACATATATGTGAGTAGGGTGTAAGGAGGCCCTAAAGTCATTTCTGGTTAGAAATTCTCCACTCTGGAGTCAAATGTCCCCAAAAGAAGTCATGTTGACAAAAGGAGAGGAAAGCAGTGTTTTTTTTTTTGTTTTTTTTTTTTTTTTTGCCTTGTTCTAGGGTACAGAGAAGGTTCCTGTGGAGGAAGGCTATGCTTGTGGCACAGATTTATGTCACCCTGAACTCTTTCTCCAGGGCAACTTCAGGGGGACTTGTCTAAGTACCCCCCCAACAAAGGAACTGTGGCAATAAGGCTGCCTTGGTGCTGTCACAAATGGGTGGCCGTAAGGTGGACAGAGTGGACTGTGAGGGGTCTTAGGATTATTTGTCACAGGTTCCATGTAACTAGCCTGTCACAAGCTCTTATAGAAACTCCTTGCAGGGTCAATTATACTGTACACATTGACTTTGGATATCACAGAGTCAAAGGCTCTGAGTAGATGCAGTTTTCTTGTTAATCTGACTAGGAAAACAGTCCCCAAAACGATATCATAGCCCTTGTTTGCACCTTAAACCTTGGGGAGATACACAGGAGTTTTCAGGTGGCTGTCCTAAGGAAGAAAATGGATCTGGGCAGTGGTTGCTCCCAGAGCATATGAATACATGGCTTCTCAGTGTCCTCAGAATATATATGTATCTAGATGTTTGCTGTAATTTTCTTACCTTTAAATAGATATGATTCACCTAAAAACCATCTTATGTGGAAGTCCAATGCTTTTCCTAAGAGTTCTGCAATTTCACAAGGGACTCATATTTCATAGTTATCTCTAGCTCTGAGCTTCTGCTGCCACTGAATTGGTTCAGTTTATAGATAATCTTTTGTGTACAGTTGCTATTGCACACTGGTCAGCCTGACTATGGACAGAAGGCAAAAGATGTGTGGTGTTCTTCAGGCAACACAACGAACTTCATATTCATTATGAAATGCCTTTGTTGTCAATAGGCCTTGGACAGTCTGTCCTGTTACTTGGCCTTCCTTTCTCTCCTCCACTTCCTGTTTCTTTTTCCTTGGATTTGTTTGCTGTAACTACTTATAAACTTGGGGTCTCACCTTCCTCCCCAGTGATTCTCCAAAGATGCTTCCACCTCTAAAGGGATTCTGGTGACAGAGGTTCAGATAATATTGACCCTCACCAACATGCACTAAATATATGGCATTGAACATAGTCTCAGCCCAGACTTTGTTGCTGATCTGTGTGTCTAGCTGGGCAATAAAATAGTGGTCAGTACAGTTGTACATGCTTCAGTCTGTTTTATCTCCAGGCAATTTTGTTATATGCTTTCAAGGAGCTGATTACCTTGCTAAACCCATGCACCTTCACAGCTAGAGTGGGTTTCATCTGGAATCTTACACAGTTCTTATCAATGTCTGCCTTTTCCTCTCTAATACGTTGACTGGTAGCCCTTCTGGAATTCTGTCATCTACTTTTATTCCTGAGAGTGGGATTTAGCAGTCTTCTCCTCTTCAATCTCTTCCTAGTCCTCACTTAGGGGAAGTGCACACTGACCCCTTACTCCATCATCTTCCCTTTTCTGGGTTCTACAATAGCAGAAGCACTTCAGGTAGACAGTGTGCCACATGGTCTTAGGTGAATAAACGTGCATCTGAGGACTCCAAGGGCAGCCAACTACCATTTTTGTGGGTCTCCCATCCTCAGAGAAATGCTCTTGTATGGGCAAATCTTCATAGAACTTTCCTTTTA
Organism: Trichechus manatus latirostris; assembly: GCF_000243295.1. Lineage (NCBI taxonomy): Eukaryota > Metazoa > Chordata > Mammalia > Sirenia > Trichechidae > Trichechus > Trichechus manatus. The sequence continues at coordinate 1,630,143 of NW_004444053.1, forward strand.
TCACCAATTCATCAATTAGTAAGAAGTTGTTGAGAATCCACTATATTTTGGTAACTGTGTATTAGTCACTGTAAACAGGGGAAGATTATCCAACAGGCAAGGTAAGTACCATGCTTACCAAATCATCTGTAGTGAACAATTTCACATTTTTTTTCACACATCAAAGATTCTGCTTCTAGGTATGTCTGACATCTCTCTCTCTCCCAACCCCACACAGCACCTTCCTACAGAATCAAAGCCTCTTTTCAAACTTTTAATCCCTGACAAGGGCAGATGACTCAGTAAGCACAGATAAGCGTGCGCTTACTTGTGCTCACTTATTAATCTGTACTGAACAAATTCACGTGGATTTCACCACATCAAAGATGTGAAATGTTCACTACAGACTATCTGGTAAGCAAGGTAAGCACTGTGCTTATCTTGCCTATTGGATAATCCACTGCTGGCTGTAAATTATATATTCTAACCTCATTTTGAAGTTTTCATAATATTTTTACTTCTACTTTACATTTGATCTACTCAAGGATATATTGTTTTGGGTGACTATAATTTAAATATTCATTTCTGCTGCATGAAGCTTATGTAGAGTTTCTAGAAACTCAGCCCCAAGCTACTATTTTGACTCTGAAGAAAAATCTCATTGGTTTTTACATGGCTCAGAACCCACCCAATAAGCTGATGAAGCTCTTAAAGTAACCCAATCCCCTCCCCCAAGAGGTGTACAGCAGAGTTGAATCATTGCTGGGGAAAGTCCATATTTCAAGTGTCATTATGGTCAGAGAAAGGGTAAATATCATAACTTCTTTACAGAGCAGCTTCTGAGCTTCAGAGGGCTTTGTGGTCCCTGCTGAGCAGAGGTGTGGGAGAGCTGGGCTTGATGGCAGGCCTGCTATGTGGTCTCACAGGCCCTCGTGGGTCCCGATTCTCAGGCCTGGCTTCCATCATGCTGACAAGGAGAAACAGAATCTTAAACTCAGTGAGGAACCAGGACTGGGGTGGGGGTGCACAGGAAGTATCCATTCATTTCAAACAATGCAGGCAGAGAAACCACAGCAATGGAATGAAAGTTAATTTCATGCATTAGGTGTCTGCATGGGGTTTAGAATACGAGTAGGGGTATGTGGTAAACAGTTGCCATTGAGAGGATTCTGACTCATGGCTACCCCACATGTGTCAGTGTAGAACTGTGCTCCATAGTGGCTGATTTTTCAGAAATAGATCACCAGGCCTTCCTTCTGAGAAGGCTCCAGGTGGATACAAACCTACAACCTTTCAGATAGCAGCCGAATACTGAACCATTTGCATTATCCAGGGAGTCCCAGGGGTATGTGGTGAGGGGTGCTAAAAAAGAGCAGAAGGTGAAGGTCCAAACTCCTGTCAGGGAGGATGACACGTGATGTGTTGATGCTTATAGCTGAGGAAATGGGAAGAAGGAAATGTGGGCTGGGAGAGCAGAGGAGAAGTATTATCTGGTGGTATGAGATTATTTACTGGAAGGAAGATAACAGGGAAGTTACTGCTGGGTGGTGGGGAGAGAGGAGGAAGCTGGGCCTTTAATTTAGTGGGAGGCTAGGTAAGGAGCAGTCTAGGACCTGTCGTTATTTGTTGAAGGGGTCTTAGGTACAACAAGGTTACAGGGGAAAAAGGGATTCATTCTCAAACCACATGTGTATAATTTGGCTTGGGTTGTAGACTGAAGGTGTCTTAGTTATCTAGTGCTGCTATAACAGAAATACTGCAAGTGGGTGGCTTTAACAAGGAAAAATTTAGTTTCTTACAGTCTAGTAGGCTAGAGGTCCAAATGCAAGGCATCAGCTCCAGGGGAAGGTTTTCTCTCTCTGTTGGCTCTGGAGGAAGGTCTTTCTCATCAATCTTCCCCTGGACTAGGAGCTTCTCCTCACAGGAACCCCAGATCCAAAGGAGGCGCTCTGCTCTTGGCACTGCTTTCTTGGTGGTATGAGGTCCCCAATTCTCTGCTTGCTTCCCTTTCCTTTTATCTCTTGTAAGGTAAAAGGGGGTGCAGGCCACACCCCAGGGAAACTCTCTTTACATTGGATCAGGGATGTGACCTTAGTAAGGATGTTACAATCCCACCCTAATCCTCTTTAACATAAAAGTACTATCACAAAATGGAGGACAACCACACAATACTGGGAATCATGGCCCAGCCAAATTGATACACACAATTTTGGGGGGACACAATTCAATCCATGACAGAAGGAACAAATTGAATCTACTCAGCAGACTAGAGGGCCTTATGGGGGGAAAGTCAGCATTCATTTACTCCAGATTTTAGGTCTGATGAACACCAACTCAGACAAGGTTACTTTGATAGATCACAGCTCCACTGTCAATTCCACAAGGCGGCGTCCCTGATCTCTCAGGTAAATCAAATATCCCGGCTATACCCACGCTATTAACAGCTGTAGTTTTCCTCCGTAGTACTGACTGCTGTAATGAATTCTCCAAGTATCTTTCCATGTCTATTGCTCCACTAGACCACTATGTTTTGTGAAAGCAGGGACTGTTATCTGACCTGTTCACCACTGTATTTCAGCCTCCAAAGCAAAACCTGGCATAAGTTAACAATTATTTGTTGAATGAATGGATGCATTAAACAAACATTCATTGTGCACTTACTGGGTACCAAGGGCTGAGGTAAGTGCTTTGAAGAGGTGGTGTGATGTGTTGGCCACAGGCCCTATCCTCAAGTGGCCAGTAATGGACTAATGCACACAAACAGCACAGGAGCAATGTGGAATGAGTCATAGGAGAGGAACAAAGGGGACTCACAGAAGACATGGCAATAGTAATGACTTGTCCAGACTACCAAGTATAAAGACTGTGAATAAAATAACTTGTTCAATCTTTACCAGTAGGCTATGAGGAATGCAGGGTGGATATCATTCTTTTCCACAAACAGGGAAGCTAAGAACCACATGTGATCTGAGATTTGCCCCAAGTGGTGGTGTCAAATCCCTTCCCTCCCCCGTCCTACACTGATTTCCCGTTCCTTTTCAGACAGGTCTTGAAGAATGAAAAGCTATTGTCAGTTAGAAATTGGTGGAGGGAATGGAAAGACAGCATCCAAGGACAAAGGAACATCAGTAAAATCACAGATGTTGAACATTACAGGATTCGGGACTCAGCACCAAGAATGTCAGTGCTAGAAGGGAGCTCAGTCATCTAGTTCAAGACCTTTATTTTACAGATGAATAAGCTGATGCCCAGAGAGGTGAAGTTGCCCGGTCCACAGGTACTCAGCTAGTTAATGCTTGATAGATTAGCTAGAACCTGGCCTTTGGCCTTTTAGAACATTGTATTTACCCCCATAGGGTGGTTATGAGGCTTAAATGAGTTAATATTTTAAATCACTTTAAACAGTACCTGACATACAACAAACACTAAATAAGTGTGTGTTGGTAATAATAATACTCTATGGATCTGCTTCTATCAGTTCAACAAGTCAAATCATATTTACACAAGTTTAGTGGAAGCACAGTGGTCAGTACTATAACTCATTGCCATCAAGTCGATTCCAACTCATGGCAACCCCATGTGTTACAGAGCAGAACTGCTCCATAGGGTTTTCTTTGCTGCAGTCTTTACAGAAGCAGTTCACCAGGGCTTTCTTCTGAGGAGCAGTTGGGTGGGCTCAAACCACCAGCCTTTAGGTTAGCAGCTAATAGTAAATGACTTGTGCCACCCAGGCTCTTTGGTATGTACTACAGGGGGTTATTAAGTAGCCCTGGTAGCAGTGGTGCAGTGGTTAAGTGCTTGGTTGCTAACTGAAAGGTAGGTGGTTCCAAACCCCCAGCCTCTCTGCGGGAGAAAGATACGACAATCTGCTTCCGTAAAGATGTACAGCCTAGGAAACTCTATGAGGCAGTTCTACTCTGTCCTATAGGGGTGCTGTTAGTTGGAATCAACTAGGTGACAGTGGGTATAGGGGGTTATACATGCGCTAGCTATTTTCTTCGCTTTCCAGATGGTAACAGCCTAATAGGAAGACAGACTCAAATATCTACAGCACAAAAAAGAAGGCACTCAGTGTCACAAAAGAGGTGAAAAGTGCTATGGGTGAAGGGCAAGGGGAGTCCAAAGTAGGAAGAGCTCAAGTGTGACTAGGGAAGATGAAGAAACTTTGTTTTGGAGCACATACACAGTGAGTGGGGGTAAGTGGGAGCTTAGAGACTTCTAGAACTCTGAGAATTAAACTGGTGAAATCAACATGCAAGAGATGAACTCTATTCTATGTAGAAGTTGCCTTTAAACATTATTATAATATCTCTCAGGCAAAATTCAGGAAAATCTCATCAGGGCTTGCGTGAAAATGAAAAGCTGAGACTTAAGCAAAGGCACAAATGTGTATAAAGAGTATGCATCATAAGAACACATCAGTATAGACCTCAGAAAATGATGGAGTCAACCAAAATATAAGATGGGCGAGTGGTACAGGGAAATTTTAAGATGGTTGACTCAGGTTCTAACCAAGATCTCAGTTTTAATCACACCTCCATCACTTACAAACCCTCATCTATAGAATGAGTTTTCAAGAGGAATAAGCAATATATTTGTCAGCACATAAAAGTACTTAAGATATTTTGCGTTTTATTATTTAAGAATACAAGTATATAATCCACAAAGTGGGCATATCCCAGAGATGGAAATTGTTCATCAAATTGTTGTACCTTTATGGTAAGAACCATTGAGATCAATCAACAGCAGACTTCCTTTTTTTGGTCCTTTGCTTTCCCAGGTAAATTTCTATTTATAATTTGGTTTCTCGTTTATGTTTTCCCAAACGGCAATGAAACACTGATCAGTGACTTAGAGTATTTGGATTAGTTGCTGATTATAAGTCTCATTGGAAATGCTAAAGCAAGCAGCAAGAGGCTGATTCTTTGGATTTGCAAAGCTGAGGACTAGACAATGTGCGTTAATGATCTCCAGGTAAGGCTGCTATTAGCAATTCACCATAAAAGGGATGTTAAGGTGGATTCTGAAAAACTGTTCTGATTTAACCACCTTGAAACTTTTTTTTTTTCTTCTTTTTTTTTTTTTATTGTACTTCAGGTGAAGGCTTACAGAACAAATAGTTTCTCATGAAACAGAAGTACACATGTTGTTTGATAACATTGGTTAACAACTCCACAACATATCAACCATCTAACCTCTCAACCTCTTTTTTTTTTTTTTGATGAAAGTGCACATAGCCAAAGATACACCATTTCAAAAATTTCTACATGTACAGTTCAGTGACACTGACTATGCTCTTCGAATTGTGCTGTTATTCTCACTTGAGATGAAGGCTTATAGAACAAAATAGTTTCTCATTTAACAGTTACTACAAATGTTGCCCTATGACAGTGGTTAACAATCTCACAACACATCAACAATATCCTTACTCAACCTTGGGTTCCCTATCACCAGCTTCCTTCTCCCCTTCTGCTTTCTGGCCCTTGTCACT
>NW_004444053.1:1636422-1677229 GCF_000243295.1 Trichechus manatus latirostris
TCCTTTGTAATATTTCAATAGTTTGGATTTTGTTAAGGCTTGCTTTATGGCCTAATCTGTGGTCTATTCTGGAGAATGTTCCATGTGCATTGGAAAAGAAATTATACTTGGCTGCTCTTGGGTAAAGTGTTCAGTATATGTCTGTGAGATCAAGATGGCTGATTGTACATTTAGCTCTTCCTTGTCTTTGTTGAGCTTCTTTCTGGATGTTCTGTCCTTCACCGAAAGTGGTGTGTTGAAGTCTTCTTCTACTATTGTGGAGTTCTCTATCTCTTTTTTCAATGCTGTTAAAGTTTGTTTTATGTATTTTGGAGCCCTGTCATTGCGTGTGTAAATATTTATTATAGTTATGTCCTCCTGGTGTATTGACCCTTTAATCATTATGTAGTGTTCTTCCTTATCCTTTGTGGTGGCTTTGACTTTAAAGCCTAATTTTGCCAGAGATTAATATTGCCACTCCTGTTCTTTTCTGAGTGTTGTTTGATTGATACATTTTTTTCCATCCTAAGATTTTTCGTTTGTTTGTGTCTTTAAGTCTAAGGTGTGTCTCTTGTAAGCAGCATGTAAACAGACCGTGTTTTTTTATCCAATCTGCCACGATCTTTCTCTTTATTGGTGCATTTAGTCCACTTATGTTCAGTGTAATTATTGATAGGTATGAGTTCAGTGCTTTCATTTTGATGTCTTTTTTTGTATGTTGTTCACAGTTTCTTTGTTCCACTTAATTTTTTGTGCTCAGTCGTTTTTCCTTTTGCATTTTCTTTTCATCTTTTTCACTGTGGAATTTGTGTTTGCTGAGTCTTTATATTTTTCTAGTTTTTTATTTTGATTTGTAGGATTCTTAGTTTCCTTTGTGGTTACCTTAATATCTACCCCTATTTTTCTAAGTTTATACCAGTCTTTTATTTCTTTATATCACCTTGACTTCCTCTCCATATGTAAAATCCATGTCTACATTTTTTAAGTCCCTCTTCTGTTTTGTCAGTGTTCTCATCTTTTACATACAGAAAACTGTTTCCCTATTTTCAGTGTTTTAGCTTTGATTTACTTTTGGGACTTACCTATCTGGGTTGATATCTGGTTGCTCTGTTTCGTGTTCTAGTCTTGGGTTGTTATCTGATGTTACTGATTTTCTAACTGTAGGACTCCCTTTAGTATTTCTTGTAATTTTGGTATGGTTTTTACAAATCCCCTAAACTTCCATTTATCTGGAAATGCCCTAGTTTCACCATCATATTTGAGAGACAGTTTTGCTGGATATATAATTCTTGGTTGGCAGTTTTTTCCCTTCATGGCTTTATATATGTCATCCCATTGCCTTCTTCCCTGCATGGTTTCTGCTGAGTAGTCCAAGCTTACTCTTATTGACTCTCCTTTGTAAATGACGTTTCGTTTCTCTCTAGCTGCTCCTAAAATTCTCTCTTGATCTTTGGTTTTGGCAAGTTTGATTATAATGTCTTGGTGACTTTCTTTTGGTATCTAGTTTATGTGGGGTTTGATGAGCATCTTGGAGAGATATGTTGTCATCTTTCATGATATCAGGGAAGTTTTCTGTCAACAAATCTTCAACAATTCTCTCTGTATTTTCTGTTATTCCCTGCTCCATTCTGGTACTCTAATCAGTTGTAGGTTATTCCTTTTGATAGAGTTCCACATAATTCTTAGGGTTTCTTCATTTTTTTTAAAACTTTTTATCTGATTTTTCTTCAAATAAGTTGGTGTCAAGTGCTTTATCTTCAATGTCACTAGTTCTGACTTCTATTGCCTCAATTCTGCTCCTACGACTTTCTATTGAGTTGTTTAATTCTGAAATTTTATTGTTAATCTTCCGGATTTCTGATTGCTGTCTCTCTATGGATTCTTGCAGCCTGTTAAATTTGTCTTTATGCTGTTCTCTAATATTTTTAATTTCCTCTATTATGTGTTCTGAGTTTTGCTTAATTTCTGTCGTAATTTCTTGAAGAGTTCTGTATATTTGTGTTTTGTATTCTGCCTCTGGTAATTCCAAGAAATTTTCCTCCTCTGGAAAATTTCTAGATTCTGAATTTTGGAAGCTTGCTGAAGCCATCATGTATTGCCTCTTTAAGTGATTTGATATTGACTGTTGTCTCTAAGGTATCAATAAGTTATTATATTTATTTATTTTATGTTTGCTTTGTGTGTCCTAACTTCTTGTTCAGTTTTGATATGACCAAATATGCTGCTCTTATGAGCTAGTTTGATTAGCAGCACCTTTAAAGCTCTAATGTCCTGTCACCAGGTGGTTAAATCTGTTACTAGGTATGTGAGCTCAGGATCTGCCATCTCCTCCTGTATGGATTCAGCTCAGGTGCCCAGGTAGGTAGCCACCAAGTGTGTGGTGTAGGCTCTCACTTACAGTCCTAGACAGGCATGGGTGATTGGTGTAGGCACAGGCATCTGGTTGCAGCAGGGGGCCACACTCTGAGCAAGGCAGGGGGCTGACAACCACTCCTGAGTGTCCAGGAGGAAGGCTTGTCCCTGTTCCCTAGAGCGTGTATGTGGGTGGGTTTTGCTGCCAGACTATGAGCACCTAATGCTGCTAGCTGTAAGGACTGGGGGGCACCTCTTACTCATGAGCCCCTATCACAGGTGGTTAGGTTGTGTGGGTGGAGCCACCAGTCCTCAGGCTATGATGTGGGTAGGCAAAGACCCTGCTTAATGGGCAGAGTAGTGTCAAATGTCAAGAACCTGCCACTTCACAGCTGAAACAGTTGAAGTTAGAGTTCCAGTATATACCCTGTTGTACTGCAGTAATGAGGGCTTACGCTGTTGAAATGGGCCCACACAAGTCTATGCAGGGGGAAAGGCACTCAAAGTCCGTGGATCCCTTATGCCTGTGCCTAGGCAAAGGAGCTGTGCCTACTCTGGTTTCCTGGCTTAGGAGACCTGACAGTTTATTTTTTCCCCTATTTGTTAATTTGTTCACTCTCCAATGGCTCAGGGTGTGTGACGGATCCTACTTCCGGCCCAGGGGAATTGGCAATTGCTGAAGCTGGTTCAGGACCCAGTGCAGAACAGGGAGCGGGGAGGTAAATGGGAGAGAAGTTTTTCCCTAAGGGGGGTGTTTTTGATCTGTGTAGTAGGCTATTCACAAGTACTTGTTTTTCTTGTAGGGCTGCTTGTCACTTGTTCTGGGTGACTGTGTAGACTCTCTGGTGCTGGCTCTCTCCCAGTGTGGAAAAGGTGCCTCCCGAGCACTGATGCCTGCTGCCTCACCACTTACCCCTGTGCTGATCAGGCCTGAAGGGCTCAGGCTCTCACTGGATCAGGTCTGGCAACTCCTCGCTGCTTCCGAACTGTCTCCCTCCCCCTGCCACTCTGACCGCTTCCTCAACTCTGCCTTTGATGTTCAGGGCTCCCAGATTGCCATATATAATCAAATCACTTGTTTTTTTAGGTCTTTGTTGTAAGAGCGTGCACCAGAAGCTTCTGACTACTCCGCCATCTTGTCTCCACCTCCAACAAAATAAGTTTTTTAAAAAATGGTTTTGTAAGCTGCTGCTGGGTACCATAAGGAATGCATCATAGTACAAAAGCCAACAGCAGACTTGGAGTTGGCATCTGTTTTTATGGTTTAGAGCTGAAAGGCAGGATAAGTATTTTTCTGTTGTGTTAAGGAGTTAGTGTAATTTTAAGGACATGGAGAAGGCTCCCCTTGCTAATAAAGACTCTGTCACATTTTCAGTTGGTATATGAATTTCATTAACTTGAACAAAGGTGTTTTATTTCACAAGAGAATGCTTAAATTTTTTTTTAGGAGACAACTCATTAAGATGTGAATTTATCAAATCTAATCTTAGACACAAGTTTAGTTTTGAGAATTAAACTCCAGCTCTGCTGTGGGCTTTTGTGCTTAAGTTTTAGGAATGGATGTCGAATGATCTTTAGGATAAAACAAACAATAATAATACGAGCTAACATATGCTCTGTGCTTCTTGTGTTCCCAGCCTAGGGCATACCTTCAACTCCCTTATGGAGTACATTCTGCTTTTACTCTCATTTTAAAGATGAGAAAATGAAGGGACAGAAAGCTAAGACACAGATTTGCTTAGAGTTACAAAGCCAGGAAATTGTGGACTCAAGATATGTACTCGGGCGGGCTGGCTGTCTCTGGTGTCCACTCTCCTAACCATCATGTGGGTCCAGCGCTCAGGAGAGGCCATGGAAGGTTTTAATTTGACTGACAGTCAAAGACATTACTAAGAAATGGAAATGGCTTATTAGGTCAGCAAGTTTTTGATATTACTCTGCTTCTGCCGCTGACGTAGGAAACTGTGGCATCATTTATTTTCAAGAAGTTATTCTGGTCTAGTTTAAGATGTTTAGGAAAGTCAGGGAATTCCTGCTACTTTATGGTAGACACTTGCAAAACTTTATGCCACTTACTCTCAGATTCAACCTTGTCCTCTAGCTGTCACTTCAGCTAAAAACTGCTTCCTTTTAGATTTTCCATTGGTAGAACCATGGATTTCTGGGATTCAATTTCCAATGGTCTATTTGAGGGCTGATGAACATTTACAGGTGTTATTTCTCATTTTGAGTCATGCCGCATCAGCAAATGAAGGTCGCAAAGGCTCTATCTGCGTCATTAAGGTTGACTCTGCTTTGAGGAGGAAGCTCTTCCTCAGTCATATTTTAAGTGCCTTCCAACCTGAGGACCTCTTTCAGTTCCAAAAATTGAATGACACAAGAAGCATCAAAAGAAAATGAAAGGAATACAAAGTCACTGTACCAAAAATAATTGTTTGAAGTTTAACCATTTCGCTAGTACTGAAGGAAGAAGTTCAAGCTGCACTGAAGACATTGGTGAAAAACAGAGCTCTGGGAATTGAAGGAATACCAACTGAGATACTTCAACAAACAGATGCATCTTTGGAAGCACTTTATATATCTATGCCAAGAAATTTGGAATACAGCTAGTTTTTAAGTGGGCAATCGACTGGAAGAAATCCATATTCTTGCCCTTTCCGAAGAAAGGAGATCAAATGGAATGTAGAAATTATTGAACAGTATGATTAATATCACATGCTAGCACATTTTTGCTGATAATTTAAAAAAAGCAGCTGCAACCATACACAGACAGAGAACTGCCAGAAGTTCAAACAGGATTCAGAAGAGGATGTGGAACAGAGGTATTACTGATGTCAGACGGATCTTGGCCGAAAGCAGAGAATACCAGAAAGATGTTTACCTACGCTTTATCAACTATGCAAAGGTATTTGACTGTGTGAATCATAATAAATTATTGTTCTGATTGGATAACATTACAGAGAGTGAGAATTTCAGAACACTTGTACGTGAATCGTTTGAACAGAAGAAGGGTATGCTGCATGGTTCCAAATTGGAAACGGTGTGCTGCAGGTTTATACTCTCTCACCTTATTTATTCAATCTGTATGACAAATAAAAAATCCAAGAAGCTGGACTATCTGAAGAAGCATGTGGCATCAGAATTGGAGGAAGACTTATTAACATCTGTGATAATCAGTAACACCTTCAGTATGGATTATAATTGAATGTGAATAAAATGATAATTTTCACAACTGATCTGACAAAGAAGATCGTGATAAATGAAGAAAAAATTGAAGTTGTCAAGGATTTCATTCTGTTTGGATAAATAATGTCCATGGAAACAGCAGTCAAGAAATCAAATTACATATTGCATTGGGCAAATATGCTGCAGAAGACTTCTTTAAAGTTTTAAAACTGAAGATGTCATTAGATGACTAAGATGTGCCTGACCCAAGCCATGGTCTGTTCAATCACCGCACATGCATGTGAAAGCTAGACAATAAAAAAGGAAGACAGAGAAATTGGTGCGTTCAAACTGTGGTGCTGGCAAAGAATACTGAATATACTGTGAACTGTATACAACCAGAATACTCCTTAGAAATGAGAATGGCAAGACTTTGTCTTGCTTACTTGTGGGACACATCCTCATGAAAGACCAATCACTAGAAAAGGACATCATGGCTGGTAAAGTAGAGAGTCAGAGAAAATGAGGGAAACTCTCACTGAGATGGGTTAACACAATAGCGACAACAGTGGACTCAAACATACCAGCAATCATGAAGATGGCACAAGACCAGGCAACATTTTCTTCTGTTATACATAAGGTCGCCATGAATCAGAGCTGACAACAACTAACAATAAAATCTGAGGGTTTATTTGCAGTTTGTTGACATCCCTTGATGGATTGGTCTTTTTTAAAGGATACACAAGCCTATCAATGTTTTAACATCATTTATCAGTCATCACCTATGCCCAAAAGGCTGCAGGATAGAAGGAAGAAAGGCAGACTGTCTTTAAAGGTTCAGGGTCAATGCAGAGACTGGAGGGTATAGCTGACACTGAGGTTAAAGAACTTGGATAAAGGTTCCTGGTGTTCTCAAAAGTCATCTCCCGCTTGGGGATTCGCCACATCATATAAAACCCAGGGAACATTTTGAATGTCAGCAGCGTCCAGTTAACCTGAGGTGGTGTGTTAGGTTCCACAGGGTAGACTGCTGAAGTGGGTCTGGCCTCAGTCAAGAATAAATAGATTTTGGTGATAGCTGTTGCAAGCAGATGGTTCTGCACTTACGTTAAAAATAAAAGTATTGTCAAGTGCTAAGAGACTTCAAAGTCACACAAGGCTGGAGTGTACTTGTGGGAAATTGCCATTTCCTGTCATGCATTAGAGAGTTTAGAGGGAGACTGCCTGCAGTGTGTGCCGTTTGGAGGCTGATATGAATCTGTTAAGCCCAGAAAGAGAGGACATTGTGGCGTGTGCTCCAAGATGCGGAAGAGGGTTCTGAGTACAGACTTGTCTGCCTCAGAATCCCAACCTTTGCCCAGGACTGTCCCTTCGCTGGAAAGTCCTCCTCCCAACACATCGTTTAACAAAAATCTTCTTTGTTAAGAAGATTAAGCAATTTACGTAAATCTTACTGTGTCTTTCTCTCATAATTTCCAGGGCCTAGCACAGTGCAAGAAGCCCAGGTGGCACAGCAGTTAAGCGCTCATCTGCTAACTGAAAGGCCAGTTCAAACCCACCAGCCAGTCTGCGGGAGAAAGATGTGGCAGTCTGTTCCTATAAAGATTACAGCCTTGGAAACCATATAGGGAAGTTCTACTTTATCCTATAGTGTCATGATGAGTCAGAATCAACTCCACAGCAATGGGTTTGGGTTTTCGGTTTTAGCACACTGCACTCAAGAGTTGTCTTTGAATAAAGAAAGATTTTTTGTAGAGCACTGCAGCCACCTCACTTTTACCTAATCAAGGATATCACTCCCTATTATTTATTCTCTATCTTGCCTCAAATAAATGATCACGTTTCCAAAAAGTTTGTCCTTGTCAGTAGACACTGCACATTTTTCCCCACTGCCCTCCATGTTCCTGCAATACCCTGACTGGAGGGGTCATCTCTTCCTATGGCATGATGGGTCAAGGGAGACCTCATTGCCAGTGGGATGATATGAACACCCATCCCAAAGGAGTTATAAAACCAAAGTGGAAATGATGACTTAGCTTGTCCCGTTCTGAGTCTATAACAAAGAAGCCTGCTTTCTGTTTACCTGGGTCTTTGGCCTTGCTGCCTATATTCACCAAGAGAATACAAAGAATCAAAACAGAACTTCCACCACCACCACTTTCCTCAATCTACCTTTCCTTTTATTACTTTAGATAAAATGTCTCTGCTCCTCCAAAGCCAAGCCTTCTTCCCATGTACTGGATTCTACATCCCCTCTTGCTCAATCCAGGAAACTACTCCAGCTATTGTTTCTACTCTCTCTGGCATCTTCCTTCTCTTCTGGATATGCCAATCTACATATAAATATGTGGTGCTATCTCCAATCTAAAAACCATATATCTCTTGAACTTACCTGTCCCTTGAACTGTTGGCCCATTTCTCTGCTCAACTTTATGGTGAAACGCCTCAAAAAGGTTATCTCTACTAGCTGTCTCCATTTCCCCCTCTCACTTTTTCTCTTGAACATATTACAGTCAGGATTTTTTTCTTCATCACTCAAAAACAAACACAACAGCAATAACAAAAAAACAAAAAAACCTTAATCCTGCCTTTGTCAAGGTGACCAATAACTAGGATGATAACATGTCTTGTTTTGCTCAGCTCAGTTCTGGTTGATGCCTGTCGTACTGGCATATTTTAATTCTTAAGGGCTTTCTCCTTCACTCTCAAAATTGCTCTGATTTGGGCAATAGATTGTATGGTCACGTACTTACAAACAGGAGCCCTGGTGGCACAATGATTAAGTGCTTGGCTGCTAACCGAGAGGTTAGAGGTTCGAACCCATTCAGTGGTTCTGCAGGAGAAAGACCTGGTGATCTGCTTCTGTAAAGATTACTCCCTAGAAAACCTTAGAGGACAGTTCTACTCTTCTGTCACACGGGGTCACTATGAGTTGAAAATCAACTTGACGACGCCTAACAACAACAACAACTTACAAAAACCTCTAAATCCAACAGTCAATTCCTATTTTAGTCCTCTCGATTAGACACATTTGACACAGATTATACCACCTTTGCTCTGGAAATGCGGCCTTCCCTAGCCTCTGGGATACCACTTCCTCTCGCTTCTCCTCTCACCTCTTTGGAGACTGTTTTTCATTCTCCTTTAGGGTCCTTGAACCTCTTCTTTGTTCAGTTTTTGATGATCTCATCCAATTTTTTGGCTTTAAATGTAATCTGAATGCTGATGACACTCAAGATTGTATCTTGAGCCTGGACCTTTCTTTGCTCTGAACTCCAACCCAATATCTAATTCCACATCTCCATTTGGATTTCTTATAAGAGTCTCCAGCTTAACACATCAGGAACCAATTCCTGATTTTCTCCTTAAATGTACTCTCCTTTAATGTTCCTATCTCAGTGAGTGACAACTCCTTTCTTTCATGTCCTCAGGCCAAAACCCTGGAAGCGTCTGTCTGCTCTTTTTCTCTCACAAGCCCCGTCTAATTCATCAGCGTATCTGTAAGCTCCAAATTAAAAAAGTATTCAGGATAGGATCATTTTCCCCTTTTTCATCACTGCTTCTAGAGTCCAGGTCACTATTACCTTTTATCTACTTTATTTTGGCCACCTCCTACCTGGTCTTCCTGCCTCTACCTGGCCTTTCTTCCTACCCACTCGCCTCTCCTCCCACCCTCAGGCTATTGGCTACACTTTCGTTGGCCTTTGAGGTCCTCTATGGTCTGACCTGGTTACATCTCTGACCTTATCACCTACCACTCTACTCCTCGCCCATTCTGCTGGACTCTTTGCTCTTCTTCAAGCACACCCAACATGTTCACACTCCACCTACCTCATTGTCTTTGCATTTGCTGTTTCCTCTGCCTAGAATTCTCTCCTCTCCCCCCAGTCTCACTTTACTCATATCTCTGTTCAAGTTTACCTTATCACCTTTCCTGGCCAAAAACCAGTTGCTGTTGAGTCAGTTCCAGCTCATGGTGACCTCATGTGGATCAGAGTAGAACTGTGCTCTATAGAGTTTTCGATGGCTGTGATCTTGAGGAAGCAGATGGCCAGGGCTTTCTTTTGAGGCACCTCTGGGTGAATTCAAACTGCCAACCTTCTGGTTAGTAGCTTAGCACCTAATGGTTTGTACCACCCAGGGACTTCACCTTTCCTGACAGTGCTGTGTAAATGTAAAGCCACCACCACAATTACCTCTTCCCTGTCAGTCTCTATCCCCCATTACCCTGCTTTATTTTTCTCTTTTATACTTAACACTACACGACATTATCTGTTTGTTTTTTGTTTCTTCTGCTGTAAAATAAGTTTTGAAGATAGAAACTTTATGTATTTTGCTCTATCATTATCCTCAGCACCTAAAATGGTTCAGGACATATAATAGACATGTGCTAAATATATGTTGAATGAATGAATGCATGAAATTATTTCTAGCCAAAAAAATGAGACAGATGACCCATTTCTAAAAAATTTTTTGATGCCCAAGAATTGATATCCATTGTCAACCATGAGAAATAACATAAAATATTAAAGACAAAAAATATACAAGCTCTCCTTTTATTAAATAATATTGTATTTTTGATTAAAGTTTACACAGCAAGTTACACAAAAATTTGACAGTTTCCACACAAATTATTCTGTGACATTTTTCACAATGTGTCAATTGTGTTCTGGTTGTTCCATTTCAAGTACTTTAGTTTCCCTGCGCCCTTATCTTCTCATTTGCTTTAGAGTAAATGTTGACCTTCTGATCTCGTAAGATGGTTTTTTAGTAATATCCTTTATTTTGTGTGCCACTCTGCCATTTTACCAAAAGGTAATCTCAAGATAGTTTCAGTTCAAGGTTTAAAGAATGTCTCAGGATGATAGTCTCAGGGAGTCCTCTGTTCTCACTAGTCCAGTTAGTCTGGCTTTTTTTGAGTTTGCGTTTTGTTCTACATTTTTCTCCCTTTCTATCCCGGACCATCTATTGTGATACTGGTCAGAACGGTCAGTGGTGGTAGCCCAGCACCATCTAATTCTGCTCTCAGAGTAGATGAAGCTGTGGCTTATGTAGGTTATGAGGTTTGTATACTTGTTTCTTCTCTGATCCTTTGGTTACCTTCTTATTCTTTTACTCTTGATGAGTAGAGACCAATAGCTGTATCTTAGATGGCTGTTTGCAAGCTTTTAAGACCCTAGATGCTACTCACTTCACTAGGGATGCAGAACGTGAGCTTTATGAACTATATTATGCCAATTGACTGAGTTGTCCCATGAGACTATGGTCCTAAGCTTTCAAACCTAGAAAATCAATCTCAGAAGGTGTTTGGTTATGTATGAGGAGTATGTGTAGTTGTATCTTCAATGAATATATGTGCCTGCACACACATATCTGTATTTACACATGCTTGTAGATACTTCTATCTGTTCTCACATACACATACACCTGTACCTGCCCATATACCTATATGCCTATCCCCATCCATATGTGATCAAACATTTGTTGTATTTTTGATTAAAGTTTACACAGCAAATTACACAAAAATTTGACAGTTTCCACACAAATTATTCAGTGACATTTTTCACAACGTGTCAATTGTGGTCTTTGTTGGAGTGAATGTTTCTTGATTAAGACTCTGTTCTACTCCTGTCCTGGACTAATTCTTCTTGATATAAAAAGATGGCAATATCACCGAAATGTTCCTAAACCAAAAAAATTTTCCTTCCTATCACACCTATATGTGTTTTATGTAAAAACTAAAAATGATTTTTCAAAGAATGTTTAGAGACATGGAAAAGTACTTATACTATAATGCTAACAGAAAAAAAAGAAGAAAGGATGGTCAACTGCAGCACCTCAGATATGTAAACTTACATATATGCATGCCCTTGAGAAGAAAAACACTGAAAGGAAATGTCCCAAACATAAATTTCTAGGTGATGCAATTAAGGGCAATTCTATTATTTTCATCACGAGTATTTATTGTTTTACCATCAGAAAAAATAACTTTTTATCTACTTCTAAAATGGTAGCATTTTACTGATGTAAGATATTCCCTTTGAATCTTTGCAAGCATCATAAAGAGTTGGTTTTGATAAGTCCACACATTCTCTCCTGAGTCCATTCAGGCTAACACTGTGCATTTGAAAGTCAGCTGGCTGAGGTCAGTGGTCCATGGCCTAACAGAACACACCTGAAAAGTCTTGGAGGCAATATTTGTATATAATTCACCAATATCAAATTATCTGTACCTGTTAAAACAAGTTCTTTGGGGCTGGTATATGGTAACACCTGGTTTCCTTTCATATAATGGGCACTGAATGGTTGAGGTTCCGAGGTGGTGCAAATGGTTAAGTGTCCAGCTGCTAGCTGAAAGTTTGGAGGCTTGAATCCATCCAGAGGCACCTCAAAAAAAAGGCCAGTGACTTCTGACACATGGGATTGCTATGAGTTGGAATCAACTCTACTGTAACTGGTTTGGCTTAGTTTTTGGTTTCGTGAATAGATAACATAATAATATTTAATATAGCAAACCTCTGTGTAATGTGGACTATGCGCATAACCATCATTAATCTGACTCTGTAAGGCTGTATTGTTAACGTGTTCCTAACCTGCTTCTCTTCCTCATGCTGGCTGGTGGTAACGTTTTGGAAATTCATCTTCCAGTTACTAGGAAATAGTTTGAGTAGTGTTTGTAAGAGTAATAAAGTACTTTCTGAGGTTTCAATTTATTACAGAGAAGGGGTTGACCCAAACTTGACATGGATCAATTATCCAATAATCTGAAAGTCAAACTCGAATTAACTTTTAGACCCATAGACTCATATTTAAAATTTTTGCTCGTTTCCCTTGTTGTTTGACTCTGCCAAGGAAATATTGAGATTAAATACATGAGAATCTCAGACAAAAGACATTGTGAATATGCATGTGATTATTGCCCCCCTCCTCCTGATATTTTCCTAAGCTGAGACTCAGTTTTTAAAAGGTTATCTATTAAAAAATTTATGTTTGGACTCAGAAGAATTTGACAGAGCAATAGTGAGAGTGAGCATTGTTGTGCTGTCACAGTTAACTCGTGAAGGCTTTGTAGGTTGTATCGTCTCATATCTGTTTTCAAATCATTGAAAAAATCCTAAGAATAAGAGTACAATTTAAAAGAAGAGCAAGAAAATGAATAATTGTGAGCATATCCACCACCTAGGTCAATAAATAAATTACCAGTCTTATTCTTTCCCTCCCCCCCACCCCAGGTAACAACTTTTCTGAATTTTATGTTAATATCCTTCCTTTGCTTTTATTTATAGTAGTATCATGTACATACTTATGTATTCCTACACAATATATTTTTCAACTTTTGCATATTTTTGAAGTTTATGTGAATGCAATTTTACTGGATGTACTTCTCTGATGTACTTCTTTCTTCAACTTTAATTGAGATCTATTCATATTGGTTCATGGGGCTGGAGTTCTTTCTTTTTCACTGCCGTACAATACCCCTTTGTCTGAACATAACATTCTTCTGTTGCTGGGCATTTGCGCTATTTCCAGTTTTTGCTATTATAAACAAGATTGCTATGAAAAATTTTGAATATAACTCCTAGAACACATGTTCAAGAGCTTCTCTAGGTGTAAACCTGGGTGAAGTTCTCAGTTATTGGGTATGTGCATATTTAACTTTACTAGGTTGTGCCAACCTGCTTTCCAAAGTACTTCTATAAATCTATAAACCCAGAAGCAGCAGGTGAGAATTCCCGTTTCCTCCACATATTTGCCAGTACTCGGTATTGTTCAACTCTTTTTTAATTCTTGCCAAAATAAAAAATGCTATTTTTCTTATTGATTGTAGCAGGTTTTTTTTTTTTTTTAATTCTAATCTTTTATGTGTTATATGTGTAGCAAATTATGGTTTGCGTTTTTGCCCTCTTTATAATATCTACATAAATAGAAGTTGTTAATTTTAATGTAATTAAATGTACAATCTTTTTCTTCAGAGTTTAAATTTTTGTATTTCATTTTAGTCATAATAATCTATATTTTCTTCTAAAATTTTTCTCATTTCGTTTTTCACATTTAAGTGTTTAATCTATCTGGAGCTATTTTTCAGTGGACTTTATTTTTTAGAGCAATTTTAGGTTTCAGAAGAATTGCACAGAGAGTACAGAGAGTTCCCATATACCCCATCTCTCTCACACCATTTCTTCTATTATTAACGTCTTGGATTGGTGTGGTATATTTGTTACAGTTGTTGAAGCAATATTGATACATTAACTAAAGTCCCTAGGGTTCCCTCTTTGTGCTGTACACCACTATGGGTTTTAAAACATGCATAACGTCACGTATCCACCATTACAGTACCACGCAGAATATTGTCACTGTGCTTGAAAGGCCCTGTACTCCACCTATTCATCCCTCTTTCTCTTCCCCTGAGCCCCTGGCAACCGCTGATCTTTTTATTGTCTGTATAGTTTTGCCTTATTTGGAAGTTTCTATTGTTGTGAGGTATGGATCTTATTTCATCCCCTCCCCCCCCACACACACACAAGGTCAAGCAGTAGTTCCAGAGGCGTTTATTAAATCCTCTGTCCTTTCCCTGCTGACCTGCAGTGCCCTGACAGTCACAACTTCTGTTGGTCTGTTTCCGGGCTCTGTTCTGCTCCATGGGTAAATGTGCCTATTCCTTTTCCAATAGCATCCTTCTTAATTACCCTCCCTTTAAACTAAGGGTTAATAACTACCTTCTAGGGTAGATCCCCATCGTCCTTCTCCTCTTGCTCCTCCTTCATCTAATTCAGAAGTGTCTTGTCTGTTCTTGACCCTTTGTGTCTAATTAGATGAGTCTTTCATGCTACCTAGACTGGCATACAGCCAAAAATGAATATGCCATGCCTCCTCCTGTTTTCAATTATTCTCCTATAGGGATGCTTTGAAAATCACAAAAGACATAATACGTGGAAAATATACTAGAGGAAAGAAAAGTGTCTTTAGTGACTTCTAGGATTAAGGATTTTTTCTTTCTTTTTAATTATTTTGTTTACTCTCCAGGCTCTTTTTTTTTCCCTTATCTGCTCACAGATGTACTCAATACATGTAATATCCGAGATGGTCTGTAACGTGGACTCAAAACCTTCAGACCAAAAGTGTAGGCATTTAGGATCACACCATAAAGGTGTCACTTCCTGTGACTGCTCAGTTTCATTTTCTGCTTCTTTGACAATGCAGGTTTGGTGATTACACATGAATTCTGGAGGAATGGGAGAAATAAAAATCCTCAGGAAGGGTACAGGATGAGCCAATGGAGACTGAGAAATAAATCTCATATCTGCGGGACCTGGCAAGCCCCCCTCGCCCTCCCCCACCCCAGTCGTCCGCGCAGCTCCGCCTGTCAAGAGCTGCTCAGAGACTGGAAGCAGCGGCTCAGGTCACAGGCCTCCTACTCTTTCTCGATGCTGAGGTCGGTTCTTCAGCAGGCAGGGAGGAGCAGTGCTGCAGTTAAAGACCCTGCGCCTTTCCCTGCAGGCGGCTGTGGGTGTGACCTAGGGAGAGGGCTCTCGTATGTATGAGTATACATCATCTTGGAGGGAAAAGAACAATAAGACACTGCGATCATTGTGGTGGGTTTCCTTCTCATCCCACCCAGCTTCTTCTGTTTTAATCTATATTGTCCCAACACTTGGGTCCTCTGCAAATGTCATCATGTTCCCCCGTCCTCCTCCTCATTTTCTTCGGTGACCTTTTAGGGACTCTCATGCGCAGGGCTTCCGCTTAAGGGGGCTGGGTGAATGATGCAGGATTCCTTCCTCCACTGTCAGGAGAGCTGACAACCATATTGCTCAAGTCCAGCATGTTTACCTAAAAGGAATACTCTTTTTGGAAAAAAATTCTACTTCCAAATTCCCAGACAAAATAATGTGGAAAAATCTTCCTTTTTTTGTTTTCTTTTTCATGTTAATACCTGAAAAGGGGGTATAGCTGGTAGTGAAAGCAAATTTGTATGGAGCTGAGTTTAAGTGGTTGAGCTTCTCATCTGTGTAATGTGTTGTAGGGTAAAAACATCACAAAGTCTAGTAAAGCAAAAAGAAAGTTTTGTATGGCATATTCAAAAGGGCAAAAGTGGGAAAAGGACAACCATGCTGCCAGAGCCATGTCTGCTTGAGTCCAAGGAAATATCACAGAACAGACAAAAGTGGGAAAATGGACAAGCATGCTGCTACAGCCATGTCTGCCAGAGACCAAAGAATATTACGGAATAGGCAAGAGTGGGAAAACAGACAAGCATGCTGCCACAGCCATGTCTGCCCGAGTCCAAAGACTATTATTACATAGTCATCAGTATATATTAATTACAAATGGGCAAAACCATTGAAAGCTTAGCCTTTTCAGATTGGCTTGAAACTGTGATCCTACATTTTGAATTGTCTTTTTTAACAATCATTGCCACAGTTTTCAGTAACGACAATCAGGAGAGTCTTCATTGGTCCAACAAATTTTTATTCACTAAATGCTAATAGCAAAAGAGCAGAATGTCTTTCGTGTTCTGTTTGATTGGCTTTATGTGAAAGCTTCTCTAAAAGATATTTTCCAAGATTATCTTAGCTATTGTCTTTATACCTCAGGGCCCAGTTGATGTGTCCTTGTGAGTCCTTGTGAGCAGTTGTGAGCCCTGCTCCAGCTGGGTCACATTCTCCATGCTCAAGGACAGGGACTAATAACTCCAATATTCTTTCCTAAATCAGATGCAACACTATCCTCTCAGCCCTCTCTCCCCAAAATAATATCAGTAAAGTTGTTGATCTCCTAAGCACTTGATGTAAACAGAAGTTTTGCTGAAATCTAAGGGGCTAAATTTCTTGTCAGCACTGATGAGGAGCTGACAAAGAAGCAAAAGCTGGGGACACAAAACACCATGAGAGAAGGACGTTCTCTAGGAATTTGCAGAAATTTGGTAGACAGTTTTGAAATGACAAAAGCTGAGGAATGTGAGACTTCAACTTTGACCTAGATGTCAGAGTGACAAAGGCCCCCTATGGCTATGAGGTTGCAAGAGGAAAGTGAATATGGTTATCGTGAAGGGCTATAGAGCATCTTATCGAGTGAAGACAACTTAGCTATTCCACTTAGGTTAGACTCTTACCTTCTGCGCTACATCCTTTTTCTTGCTGACTGTTGTACTGAAATTTTTGACAATTGACGCTGTCAGTGTATATGTATGTTATGCAAACACTGTTTAATTACCTTCACACACCAGAACTCATGGTTCAAGGAGTCCCTTAATCCCAGAGAACCTAATCAATATTTTTGGAGAGGCAAATCTATACACAAGACGATGTTGTCCCTCTTAACATCAGAGCCGATGACCTTCAACAAATCAAGGTGTACTCTACTTGTGAGAGGACCTTTATCCCTTAAACTTATGTGAAAATTCAAATTTGAAGATTGTGTAAATAAAATCATATTTTATATGTGCCATAAACTGATGCTGATCTTGAGAACCTGTCTGGAATTTATAAAGGAGAAGTGAAGCTACTTGAAAATATTTCACTCAAGAATAAAAAAAAAATACAAGCACACTGTCATCCAGTCCATTACGGCTCATAGTGACCCTATAGCATTAGAAATACAGGACAGAGTAGAACTGCCTCGTGGGATTTCCAAGGCTTTAAATCTTTACAGAAGCAGACTGCCACAACTTTCTCCTGTGGAGTGGCTTGTGGGTTTGAACTACCAACCTTTCAGTTGGTGGCCAACTGCTTGAAAGAGTGTACCACAGGTCTCCTGTCCCCTCCTGCCTTCTAGTATGTACTCCTGGAGAAAGAAAACGAAATCTGCAGGAAGGAGAGGGATGTGAGAAACAACCGTCAGTAAAGAAATTGGTGATATACTAGTAATTCTGAATAAGTATATGTGTGCAAAAAAGATTAATGTTTTTGGGAGAAATAGTTGAAATAGTTAAAATCGAACAACAATACTACACAATGATAGCACAGAAGATAAATGTGGTAAGATTGAAGTTAAAATAACAGTACCTAACTCATCTGATTGCTAGGAACATAGAGTTAATAGTTTGTAAAGTCCTTGGAATGGTGGCTTGGTAATGTAAATGTTTGTAAAAGAAATACCTAATCATGAGCAAGACCTATGGAGGAAATAGTGAAGGATATAAAAGTAAACCTAAA
Source organism: Trichechus manatus latirostris (assembly GCF_000243295.1). Classification (NCBI taxonomy): domain Eukaryota; kingdom Metazoa; phylum Chordata; class Mammalia; order Sirenia; family Trichechidae; genus Trichechus; species Trichechus manatus. The sequence goes on from NW_004444053.1 coordinate 1,654,074, forward strand.
TCATGGAGAACTTGACCAAGATTCAACATTATAAATATGCCAATTCTACATAAACTAATGAATATATTCAAAGCAGTTTTGCTCGTAATACCACAGGATTTTGTTTGTTTCTTTGTTTTTAACTTAGCAAGCAGAGTTTCAAAGTTACGTGGAAGAATAAATGATCAAGAACTATCAAAACAGTTTTAAGGAATAACGAGGAGGAGAAAACTGTCTTATTAGACCATACAAATAAGATAGTACAATGTTAGTGTAAGTATAGACAGAGTCTACTAAAACAGAATATATACGTTGTTGTGTGTCGTTGAGTTGATTCTGACTACTAATGACCCTATAAGACAGAGTAGAACTGCCCAATAGGGTTTCCTAGGCTGTAATCTTTACAGGAGCAGATCACCAGATCTTTTTTCTCACAGAGTTACTAGGTGGGATTGAACTGCCAACCATTCAGTTAGCAGCTGAGCACTTAGTCATTGTGCCAAAAGGGCTCCTGAAAACAGGATAGCCTCAAAATAAATCACCCACTTACGAGAACATGGTATATGATAGAGAGTGTTACAAATCAGTGAGAGAAACGGTGAACTTTTTTTAGTGTATTTCAAACTTTTTGGCCGTAATCAATAGTAAAAATATATTTTATTTCTTGATCCAATACATATATCCACCCAATGAATATGTATGTATATATGTATGTTTTTGAAACATGATTTATCTTTATTATATGCAGTGTAGTCTGATATTTACTATATTATTTCATTTTCTAAAAAGTACTGGATAAGACCCACTAACTTGTTTTCATGTCTCATTAATAGGTTGCAAACCCAGACATTAAAAAATACTGGATTAGCTAATAAATGACATCAGGAAAATTAGCTTTCTGTATTGAAAAATACAAAATTAGGTCCCTACCTACTCCATACTCAAAACCAAATTACAGAGGTATTAAATGCTTGTTTAGATTAAAATATAAGGCAATATTGTGATGGCATGATGTAAGCATTTTTTACATTACAAAGAACAAACAACAAAGGAAGATACTCATTAGTTTGATAATTTCAATTTAAAATTTCTCTATTACTTCTACATGACTGGGAAAATATATTTGTAGGATTAGTATCCAGAATACTAAAGGAACTCTTTAAAATCAATAAGAAAAAAACTAACAACCTAATTAGAAAATGAGCAAAATGTATGCTAGACCATTCACAGAAAAGGAAGTTTGGGAGGCCAACAAATATATGAAAAATGCTCAAACTTCCTGGTAATCAGAGAAATGCAAATTAAAACAATGAGGCACTATTTTACAACCACCAGATTGGAAAAAATTTAAGACCAACAATTCCAAGTTTTGGGAGGATGTAAGAAAATAAGGATTCTCATACTCTGCTATTGGGGAGCAAAACATAAAACATGGAGAGTAAACATACACATCAACCACAGGATAATGGTTGCCTCTGCCAAGGGATGGTGAGGAAGGAGATGGGGCAGAAGATGGATACCAAAGGTACTGCAACTGTATTATTGTTATTTTTTTAAATTCTGAAGTAAATAAGGCCAACATTATAATTTGTTCATTCTCAGTGGCAAGTTGATATTGTTATTTGATGATATTGACTTTGATTTTTTTTTATTCTTTGTACTTTTCTTAATTTGAAATATTTCTTATTTTTAAAAAAGAAAAGATACTCAAAGACATGATTATCAAATTTACTTTTTCCTCAGCTGAGGGCATTATATAGCCACTAGCCACAATTACATACAAATCCCCCAGGAGCCTTATTCCTGTACTAGTTGCCACCCAAGTCCTCAATCAGAGCGGTGGTAGATGGTTCTGACAAGTACGCTCGCCCCTCAAGGCTGAGAACCACTCACTCTGTTTGGGCTTGTGTGGGTTGTAGGTTGTAGGAACGTCCTTCAGAATTGATGTCTAGAAAGATGTCAGCTTTCTAGGGGTTCTCAAATGGGGAGGGTGTGGATGGGTATGGAAAGACATGGCAGAATTACCAAGGGTTTAAAAAGTGCACATGCAGTTGAGAACCACTGCTCTAGGCTAAATTTTCCCAATCTTACTTCAATTTCCTTGCATTTCATTTATGCCCCTAATATCTATTCTTGGAGTGTTTGAATCAAATCAATTTCAGATGGTGCATTCAGCCAGTAATTGTTTATTGAGCACCTATTTTGTGCTAGGCACCACAATCTGTTCTAGAGGTATAAAAATGAATGAGAAAACAACCACCTTGAGAAGCTCATAGTCTATTTCAAAGAGAAGTTTAATGTGTAGGGCTAACCTATTTCCTCTCTAGGGTAATTAATTAGATTGATATTTCTAAACATGGACCATTTAAGATTGCATTTTGATTCCTGTGACAGGTGGTGGTTGATGGTGCTATATTCATCCTTCAAAGCATCAATAGAAATATCAGCATTGCAACCTTGAAATCTTTCTATCCTTAGTATAGTCTTTGCCCAGTTCAGAGGGCCTAGATGTTGTATGCTGCTAGCTACAACAGTATTTTCCTCTGAAAATGTGAGTTTGGCTTCACAAAAACATCTTTAGACTTTCTGAACCCACCAGAACTGCTGTGCTCAGCTGAGCAGTTTGTGCACTGCACAAGGGCATCCAGCCGAGGAGGCAAGAGGAAGCTGAGATTCAGCCCAAGCTGTGCTCTTTAGCCCTGTACTTATGGGGTTGCTTCTGCCCAGAGTGGCATCCTTTTCTAACTTGTCTGCCCAGAGAGGAAGACTTTTTATAATTTTCATGAAGGTGGAATATAGGCTAGCAGGTGGTCCTGCTGACCACACCAATTTCCCAATTCAGTGCAAGTCACATAACTTATGTTTATGGCAGAGGTACCACTTGAAATACTAGGGCCCGTACGTTTATTCTAAGAAAGAAATGACTCAGTGCATATATTTATGCAAATTTAAAATTCTGGAACTGGAAAGGGTTTTAGAAAACATGATGTTTAACAATCTAATTTCCATGCCTAGAAAATAACTGAAGTTTAGAATTTAATGGAAAATTAGAGATCATTATATCAGAGTTACTTTACCAAAAATAATTGGTTGACATTCAACCATTTTAGGAGGTAGCATATGATCAGGAACAGATGGTACTGAAGGAAAAAGTCCAAGCTGCACTGAAGGTATTGGCGAAAAACAAGGCTTCAGCAATTGACGGAATACCAATTGAGATGTTTCAACAAACAGATGCAGCACTGGAAGTGCTCACTGGTCTATGCCAGGAAATTTGGAAGATAGCAACCTGGCCAGCCAACTGGAAGAGATCCATATTTGTGCCCATTCCGAAGAAAGGTAATTCAACAGAATGTGGAAATTATCAAACAATATCATTAATATCACACACAAGTAGAATTTTGCTGAAGATCATTCAAAAGTGGCTGCAGCAGTATATTGAGAGGGAACTGCCAGAAATTCAAGCTAGATTCAGAAGAGGATGTGGAACTAGGGATATCATTGCTGATGTCAGATGAATCCTGAATGAAAGCAAAGGATACCAGAAAGATGCTTACTTGTGTTTTATTGACTGTGCAAAGGCATTTGACTGTGTGGATCATAACAAATAATGGATAACATTTTGAAGAATAGGAATTCCAGAAGTCTTAATTGTGCCCATGAGGAACCTGTACATAGATCAATAGGTAGTCGTTTGAACAGAACAAGGAGATACTGTGTGGTTTAAAGTCAGGAAAGGTGTGCATCAAGGTTGTATCCTTTCACCACATCTATTCAAACTGTATGCTGAGCAAATAATCCGAGAAGCTTGACTATATGAAAAACAGGGCATCAGGATTGGAGAAAGACTCATTAACAATCTGCATTATGCAGATGACACAATCTTGCTTACTGAAAGTGAAGAGGAATTGAAACACTTACTGACGAAGATCAAAGACCACAGCCTTCTGTATGGATTACACCTCAAAATAACAACAACAAAAAAAAAAACACAAAAATCCTCACAACTGGACCAATAAGCAACATCATGATAAATGGAGATAAGATTGAAGTTGTCAAGGATTTCATTTTTCTTGTATCCACAATCAACACCCATAGAAACAGCAGTCAAGAAATCAAAAAACGCATTGCATTGGGCAAATCTGCTGCAAAGACCTCTTTAAAGTGTTGAAAAGCAAAGATGTCACCTTGAAGACTACGGTGTGCCTGACCCAAGCCACGGTGTTTTCAGTCTCCTCATATGCGTGCAAAAGCTAGATGATGAATAAGGAAGACCGAAGAAGAACTGACGCTTTTGAATTGTGGTGTTGGCGAAGAATACTGAATATACCATGGATTGCCAAAAGAACGAACAAATCTGTCTTGGAAGACATACAACCAGAATGCTCCTTAGAAGCAAGGATGGAGAGACCTCGCCTCACATACTTTGGACATGTTATCAGGAAGGATCTGTCCCTGGAGAAGGACATCATGTTTGGTAAAGTAGAGGGGTCAGCGGAAAAGAGAAAGACCCTCAACAAGATGAACTGACACAGTGGCTGCAACAATGGGCTCAAGCATAGCAACGATTGTGAGGATGGCACAGGACCGGGCAGTGTTTCATTCTGTTGTACATAGGGTTGCTATGAGTCGGACCCTACTCGACCGCACCTAACAACAACAACAGAGATCATTACATTTAACTTTCTCACTTTGTAAATGAACCAATCAGTGCCCAGAGTGAAGCAACTTTCCCAGGCCTCACAGTCACTCAAGTGTTCCAAATGCTTTTAACTTTACTATATTCACTGCCACTTAGCTGGTTCATAGCAGAGTGGGTCCAGGATACAGCTCACTGATACAAGTCTAGTGGTCTTGAAACAGTTTTCCAGTTCAAAAAGAGGCATCCTACGCCCTGCCACTAAAACCTGCATCCTAGTCCTGTCTTTTCCACATGAAGTTGCCTAATATTGGACAATTTGGGTCTATTATAGTCTATGTGTTTGCCTGTGAAGAGTTGCAATCAGGAATCGCTTTCCCTTCTCTCAGAATTCTCTGTGCCCCGTCCCATTTATGAGTCAGGTGCAGAGCAACTGTGGTTGGTGAGACTGCACTTTCACATGTAATGCAACAGCAAGTAATGAGAACATTCACTTTCTCTTCTATAATTCTTCCCCCAAGATCTAGGGCAAGGGGCAGGGTAAGCTGTAGGTCTCAGTCTTTCTCTGTGTCTGTCATATGTTCTACCAAAAGGCCAACAACTGGCTGAAGGAAGTACTGACATATGAAAGGGAGAGCGGTTCTGGAGGGCATTACATCAGGACTTGGTGTTCTCATTTCTTCAGAATTTCAGAGAAGTCTGGAATGCTGCCTTAGGCCAAATCACTTGGGTTGAAATCCCTACTCAATCATTTACTAGCTCTGTAACCTTGGGAAAGTGCCTTAACCTTCTCAAATTTTAGTTTTGTCAGCAGTAAAATGAAGTATCAAATAAAAGAATGCATGTCAAATGTTTAGCAGAATGCCAGGCATGGAATAAGTGTTTAATAAATGTTAGCTACTATTATAATCGATCTTAAGCTATACTACAACACATGAAAATTTGTATGTGTGTGTACTTATAAGTGACCCTTCTAAGCCAATGCAGTCTAAAACTATTCTTGGTTTTGTGCAAGGTGCTAAACTATGAAAAAATCAAACGTGGGAGTGTAGATAGCTTCAATAAACAGAAAACTAAAATAGGCTATAAAAGAATAAAATTGAGGCCACCGATAACAGCAAGAAGGTAATACAATATCAATTACTTACTAGAAAGGAGATTAAAAAGCTTTGCTGAGAGAATTATGAATAATTTTGTTGCCTAATTAATTATATGTAAATTGAAAGTAGGGATCAAGAAACCATAAGGGAAATTTGGGAGTTTTTCAGAGCTTTCACTACTCTTGGTTTGGGACAAAAGAAGAAGCAACAGGGAGGAAAAATTGAAATGTGTTTTATTAAAAAGATAAGCTGCAGTTGGGGTGGAGACAACAGATTGAAAACTTTATTCTCAAGAAGGAAATGGTTAACGCAATGCTGTAAACATGTAATAATGCTGAAATCTGTGTGAAAGTCACTTCCAAGGCAGGCAGGTACTTCCCATTGAACTGCCTCAAAAGTGAATGTCCCATCCCCCATTAGGGGGAGCACAGATGGTAAATATTTGACTTCTAGGACAAGTCAACTCTACTATAGATATTGCTGCCCAACATTCCCTGCTAGGGGATGGGACTAGTACTTGTAAAGGAAGACAGAGAAAAGAATATCATTTTAACATGTGGGAGAAGCCTTGTTCGGTGCCATCAAGTTGGTTCTCACTCATAGCAACCCTATGTACAACAGAACAAAACACTGCCCAATCCTGCACCGTCCTCACAATCAATGCTGTGTTTGAGCCCATTGTTGCAGCCACTGTGTCAATCCATCTCTTAGAGAGTATTCCTCTTTTTCGCTGACCCTCTACTTTACCAAGCTTTATGTCCCTCTCCAGAAACTGATCCCTCCTGATAACGTCCAAAGTATGTGAGACGAAGTCTCACCATCCTTGCTTCTAAACAGCTGTACTTCTTCCCAGACAGATTTGTTCGTTCTTCTGGCAGTCAATGGTACATTCAGTATTTTTCTCCAACACCGTAATTCAAGGCATCAATTCTTCTTCTGTCTTCCGTATTCATTGTCCAGCTTTCATATGCGTATAAAGTGGTTGAAAACACCATGGTTTGGGTCAGGCACGCCTTAGTCCTTAAAGCAACATCTTTGCTTTTCAACACTTTAAAGAGGTCTTTTGCAGCAGACTTGCCCAATGCAATACATTGTTTGATTTCTTGACAGCTACTTCCATGAGAGCTAATTGTGGATCCAAGTTAAAGGAAATCCTTGACAGCTTTAATCTTTTCTCTGTTTATCATGATGTTGCTTACTGGTCTAGTTGTGAGGGTTTTTGTTTTCTTTATGTTGAGGTGTAATCCATACTGAAGGCTGTAGTCTTTGATCTTCATCAGTAAGTGCGTCAAGTCCTCTTCACTTTCTGCAAGCAAGGTTGTATCATCTGCTTATCACAGGTTGTTAATGAGTCTTCCTCCAATTGTGATGCCCTGTTCTTCTTCATATAGTCCAGATTCTCTGATTATTTGCTCAGTATACAGATGGAATAAGTGTGGTGAAAGGATCAACCCTGATGCACACCTTTTCTGACTTTAAACCACTCAGTATCCCCGTGTTCTGTTCGGATGACTGCCTTTTGGTCTATGTACAGGTTCCTCACGAGCACAATTAAGTGTCCTGAATTCCCATTTTTTGCAATGTTATCCATAACTTGTTATGATCCACACAGTTGAATGCCTTTGCATAGTCAATATAACACAGGTAGACATCTTTCTTATATTCTCTTTCAGCCAAGATCCATCTGACATCAGCAATGATATCCCTTGTTCCACGTCCTCTTCGGAATCCAGTGTGAATTTCTGACAGTTCCCTGTAGATGTACTGCTGCAACCACTTTTGAATGATCTTCAGCAAAATTTTACTTGTGTGATATTAATGATATTGTTTGATAATTTCTATATTCTGTTGGATCACCTTTCTTTGGAAAGGGCACAAATATGGATCTTTTCCAGTCAGATGGTCAGGTAGCTATCTTCCAAATTTCTTGTCATGGAAGAATGGACGCTTCCAGCGCTGCGTTCCTTTGTTGAAACATCTCAATTGGTATTTCAGCAGTTGCTGGAGCCTTGTTTTTCACCAACGCCTTCAATGCAGCTTGGACCTCTTCTTTCAGTACCATTGGTTCTTGATCACATGCTGCCTCCTGAAATGGCTGAACTTTGACCAATTCTTTTTGGTACAGTGACTCTGTACATGCCTTCCATCTTCTTTTGATGCTTCCTGTGTCATTCAGTGCTTCCCCATAGAATCCTTGAATACTGCAACTTGAGGCTTGAATTTTTTCTTCAGTTCTTTCAGCTTTAGAAATGCTGAGAACATTCTTTCCTTTTGGTTTTCTAACTCCAGGTCTTTGCAACATGTCATATAATACTTTGTCTTCTCAAACCACACTTTGAAATCTTTTGGTTACCTCTTTTACTTCATCATTTCTTCCTTTCACTTTAGCTATTCTACGTTCAAGAACAACTTTCAGAGTCTCTTCTGACATTCATTTTGGTCTTTTCTTTCTTTACTCTCTTTTTAATGACCTTCTACTTTCTTCATGTATGATGTCATTCCACAACTCATCTGGTGTTCAGTCATTAGTGTTCAATGCATCAAATCTATTCTTGAGATAGTTTCTAATTCAGGTGGAATATACTCAAGGTTGTCCTTTGGCTCTCGTGGATTTGTTGTAATTTTCTTCAACTTCAACTTGAACTTGCATATGAGCAATTGATGGTCTGTTCCACAGTCAGCCCCTAGCCTTGTTCTGACTCATGATATTGAGCTTTTCTATTGTCTGTTTCCACAGATGTAGTATATTTGATTCCTGTGTATTCCATCTGGTTTGGTCCTCGTGTATAGTCACTGTTCATGTTGTTGAAAAAAGGTATTTCGAACAAACGGGTCATTGGTCTTTCAAAATTCTATCGTGGAATCTCAGGTGTCATTTCTATCACCACAGCCATATTTTCCAACTACCAATCCTTCTTCTTTGTTTCCAACTTCAGTATTTCATTCACCAGTAATTATCAAAGCATCTTGATTGCATGTTTGACCAATTTCAGACCGTAGAAGTTGGTAAAAATCTTCAGTTTCTTCATCTTTGACATTAGTAATTGATGCATAAATTTGAATAATAGTAGTATTAACTGGTCTTCCTTGTAGGCATATGGATATTATCCTATCACTGACAGGGTTGTACTTCAGGATAGATCTTGAAATGTTCTTTTTGACGATGAATGCAATGCCATTCTTCTTCAAGCTGTCATTCCAAGTGTAGTAGACCATATGATTGTCTGATTGAAAATGGCCAATACCAGTCGATTTCAGCTCACTAATGCCTAGGATATTGATGTTTATGCATTCTGTTTCATTTTTGAAGATTTCGAATTTTCCTAGATTCATACTTCTTACATTCCATGTTCTGATTATTAATAGATGTTTGCAGCTGTTTCTTCTCATTTTGAGTCATGCCACATCGGCAAATGTAGGTCATGAAAGCTTGACTCCATCCACATCATTAAGGTCAACTCTTCTTTGAGGAGACGGCTCTTTCCCGGTCGTATTTTGAGTCCCTTCAAACCTGAGGGCCTCATCTTCTGGCATTATATCATACAGTGTTCCGCTGCTATTCATGAAGCTTTCATTGGCTAATTTTTTCACCAGGTCCTTCTTCCTAGTCTGTCTTAATATGGAAGGTCAGCGGAAACCTGTCCACCATGGTTGACCCTGCTGGTATTTGAAATACCAACAGCAAAGCTTCCAGTAGCACAGCAACATACAGGCTACTGCAGTACGACAAACTGGCAGACGCTTGGGGCGGAGTAGCCTTAACAGACTCATATAGATGCAGAGCCACTGATGATGACAATGACAACAATTTACTTTTACAATATTTTAATGCATACAAAGTATTTTTCTCATGTCTTATTTAATTTTGAAATCACATTTGGTAGTCATAATTGATGTTATTTTTTCCATAGTTTTACATGATGGTGCTGAGACTTCATTTAAGTGACTTGTCCAAGGTGACAAAATACACTAGTGGTGGGGCTGAGACTATTTCTGATTCCTTGACTAATTCTTTTTGGGAAATATGGTGTTCTATACTAATTCTGTCTGCTAGGTGAAAGCCTCACCACAATTCACTTAACAGGCACCTACTCATTGCAATTTTGGAATTCTTGGCCAAGTTCTAGCTACCTCAGCCCTCTTAAACACATTCCCCTATTATTTTGGAAGGGTCCTCTTAGGCTAGGCAGTGAAATGCAGAAAACCACAGAGAAATAAGTGAGCTTTTTTTCACAAGCTCTTAGGCACTCAGTGGCAAGATAAAATGCCCATGCTTCTTGAGTGCTCAAAGAAGAAAGAGAACCTTGAAATGAAAGAAGACTGTTGAATCAACAAGTCCCTGGGTGGTGTAAACAGTTTGTATTGACTACTAACTTAAAATTAAAGGTTGGCAGCTAGAATCTACCCAGCAGCACAGTGTAAGAAAGGCTGGCAATCTGCTTCAGTAAAGATTACATCCAAGATTACATCCATAGCACATGGGATTGCCATGAGTCAGAATTATGTCTATGGCAATGGGTTTGGTTTGGTTTATTACATGCCTTACTCAGAGGGGAGTACAGGCAAGCAGCAGGTATTTAATTAGATCGCTGTTCCAATTAATGGATAACCTCACCAAAATTCTCGTACCTGGTATCTGACATTACCACTTTGCTTAAAGACTACAGTGCTTCCTAAACACCTTGAAGTTAAAATCTACATTATGGGTTAACATGGGAAATCCTTTGACCTTTGGCCTCCTCCTACCTCTGCTGTCGTGCATTCCACACCAGTTTACCCCATTTTTACCTGTGTATTTGCCTTTCACCTTCCTCTGCATGTCTTTGTGATTTTCCTTTGTCTAGAATGCTGGAGTGCCTCTCCTCCCTTATTTTTCTGGTTAATTCCTACTCATTCTTTGAGATTTATTTCAGTGATCAGTCCTCTGAGATTCCTTCCTTCCTTCTCATCTCTACCCATGTATTACAGCTGTTTCCTTAACTGTCCCATTGTACCCAGTGCCATCACTGGAGTTGGAATTGCTAGATGCTTAGTAAAAAGTCCACTGAATGAATAAGTAAAAACATGAATTAATTGTTGTCAAACACACATGAGGTAATGATTGAAAAAGCAGTTCTAGTTGCCTATGACAAAAAACCACCCATCTGTCAGTTTGTTGTCCTGTGGTGGCTTGCATGTTACTATGATGGCTGGAAGCTATGACAGTGGTATTTCAAATACCAACCTAGTGGACAGATTTCAGCAGAGCTTCCAGACTAAGACTAAGAAGAAAGACCTGGCAATCTACTTCCAAAAATTAGCCAGTGAAAACGTTATGGATCACAACAAAACATTGTCTTACTTGTTTGCTTTGGACACATCCTCAGGTGGCATCAATCGCTAGAGAAGGACATCATGTTTGGTGAAGTAGAGGGCCAGCGAGGGCGAGGGAGAACTTCAGTGGAATGGATTGGCGCAATAGCCACAACAATGGATCTGAACATGCTGGTGATCATGAGAATAATGCAGGACCAGCTAATATTTTGTTCTGTTGTACACAAGTTCACCATGAGCTGGAGTTGAGTTGACAACAGTTTATCTATCTATCTATGTATCTATCTATCTACTCTCTGTCTATGACAAAAAAGATGGAGCTCAAGATATGATGAATGTATGGATGCATAACTCCAACTCTCATATAAGCCCTCATATGCCTCGTGAACTTTGGGATTGATAAGATGTTTTAAAGAGATTCAAGGTGCATCCTAGCTAGTCTAACATCAAGAAGGTGTCAAAGATTCTTCTTCATAGAGTGGAGCTAGTGATTCACCAGCAATGTCAAGTGAAGGTTATAGGAAAGCAACAGCAATCGTGAGGGTTTGTGGATATCAGAATAAATAGTTTAACCTGGAAAAGTGGCCTTTGCCACATGTACCTCACAGAATACACTACACAGAAAACACTTTGAATTAAAAAATGCTGTAACTTAGAGTCACATGATGAAGCTTCATGAAGAGTGATTATTACTTAGGGAGAGAAACAGAATGTAACCCTTATGTGGTGGTGAATAGAACAAAGGTCAGCTTTTCCACTCACACAGTAGCTCCATTCAGACCACCGGTTTCTCTTGAAGAGCCCACCCTGTGCAGATGGCCCTTTTGTCAACTTGTTGGTTAGGTGGCTGCCCTGGTGGTTCTATACCCAGAGGAAATCTCGGTTCAACAGAAGGGCCTGAGAACCTTAGAGTCTCCCATGGAAAGTTTAATGAGTAAGATTTTAGGCCTGTGAATAGCAAAGGCTGAGAAACTCGGGGGCTGAGGGGCAGGTCAGAGTTTTCCTTTGTGTCTTAAACTCTCCTCCACTCAACGCTTTCAAGTTAGAAACTATTTCCTCTCTGCTCCACTGTCTGCCCCCAACCTTGGCTTCAGGGTGGTCTACCACAAACATTCTGTACTGACTGACAGTGGAGGAGCCGCCCAAGCTTCCTGTCAGTCACTACACCAAGCTGAGGAAGGTTCAACTCATGCCAGGCAAAAAAAAAATCACTTTGACCTTTGGCTGGTTAGCATGAGGAGGGAATGGGGTTGATGAAGGAACTCTGGAAAAAACACATTTCCTCTTGTGGGTCTGAAAGCAGGAGAAAAAAATATTGATGTTCTGCAATCTTTTATTGGAGATCCTTGAGGATGGGGACCGTTTGTTCTCTACACCTCTGAACCTACCATATATAATTATCACTATAGAATAGGTAAAAGAGTTAAATGTAGTTTTCTCTAGGGAACAAGACTAGGGGCTGAGGATGGGTTAGTCAGAAATCATTTATCATCATTATATATCCTTGCCTTACAAGGGTATTTGAAATTTTTTAAACCATGTTCATGTGCTACAATGAAAATTTTAATTTAAAGGAAATATTGTTAAGCTAACATGACATTTTTTAGTGAATCTGACTTGATTTCTACTAATCATGGCTTCTTTTTCTAAATACAAAAAAATTATTTAATAATCTGTTCTAGAAGCTGCGTCAAACTCACCATTGTGTTGTTTTGGAATCTACCATTACCTTATGTTTGCAAATGGAGACAGTACTGACTTGCTTCCCATCTTCTGGCACCCTTCATTTTCTATGATTCTTTAGGTATTACTCACACTGCTTATACAGTGTTAATATCCCAGGCTGGTATGTTTCCTTGAGGCAACATAAGGGCACACAGATAGAGAGGAAGAAGAAATAAAATGCATTCAACCATGAGGAGGCTGAATGTGTCCATGTTCATATATTGTGGCACAAATTCTGTAATGATTCAGCAACAGTAGGATACAAACAGGCTGGCAGAGCAGAGTGTCATGGACTCTGAGCAGAGACACCTTTGAAAATCAGAAAGTCATTCCATATCTTTTTGGTCTGAATATAGAGGAAGAACTAGGCTCCACTCAGAGCTCCTATTCATAGGTTGAGGTTTGGCAAGAGCCACAGAAGGTGCAAGAGCGAAAGAGAAATTCTGTCCTGGAAACTGGGAATGTGTGCTATGGGAGGGCAATGGCTTTGGGGACTGTTCTGGTCAGGATTCTAGGATGCAAACAGAAAATAGTTCTAGATAACTTAAGAGGAAGGAATTTATAAGAAGGCTATTGGATAGTTCACTGTATTGTCAGCAAATCTGGAGAATCAGGCTCAGAGAACATGCAGTCAAGGGATAATCAAGATGCTATCACAGAACAGTTTCCTCAGCCTGCTGCTGCTGGCACCATCTCTACGGAACAGTCACCAACAAATTAATGCTCCCCATCAATGGCTGCCTCGCCGCTGGACTCTCGATTCTGTCACAGCCACCACAAATAATCTCTGACTATCCTCAGACTACTTCATCTTTAGATTTAGAGTTCTAGGGAGAAACATCCATTTGACTAAATTTGCCTTGCTTCCAGAGGATTGGGAGAGAAAATGTGTGTCTTTTTCCAATTTCCATAGCGGGAGGTGAGGACTTGCTTCCCATTTATTTTGAGCTTCATCCAACAGGATAGGTGTGTGGATGCTGGTTAGCGAAACTCTATGTCTGGATTTATTAGTGATCAGATGTAAGGCTGTGCCTACAAAGGAGAAAATTAATGGCCCCAGCTGGGGTGACATGGGAAGGGCAAAGTCTGGCTTTGAGACAGGCTAACAGAATTCATCTTGGTCTAGAGACTTGAATTTATTAAAATGTCTAGATTCTCTCTTGCTGTTTACCACCTTTCTTCAATGTCAAATCTCTTTTAATTGTTTGCCCTAGCCTTGTCAATTTGAAAATCATTCCTCTTGATAAAGAAAACAGAAGATAATAGAAACTGATTCATTCTGCTTTCTTTTTTAGTCAACTGGATTATGCTCCAAAAACTAGAAAATGCAGCCATGCTTACGAGTGGGCTCTAAAAAGTGATACACAAATCAAATTAAATTATAAGATGGTACAGAAAGGTAGCTAGAGTGGATTTTGGATGAGGGACAAAAATCTAACAGGAAAATGATATTCTGTTGGTCGTGAGTAGCTGAGTACTATGCCCAAGTGAATCACAGCTTCATGTTCTCACAATTGGAAGTAGCCTGCCTAACCAGAATTTCAGGTAAACAATGAATAATTTTTAGTATATCGTATGCGATATTTGGGGTATACTTGTGATAAAAAATTGTTGTGTTTCTGGAATTCATATTTAACTAGGCATTCTGTATTTTATTTGATAACCCTAGTTGGAAGAGACCTGACAACCCTGATTAGAAGAAACCTCAAAAGAATTCAGTCCAACTCTCACTTGATACAGAAATATGCTCTGCAGAGCAGCAGATCTGACTTCTATCTCCCCACCTCTTTCCACGCTGCACTCCCAACCTCCCTATTCAAAAAGCAACAGATCATGGAGAAACAGAATATGCTTGATCAGTGATGTGGGTTCAGACTCCAAATCTGAAGAACAAAAAATGAAAAGGAAAGTTGAGTAGATAAATCAGAAAAAAATTCCCATTCAGTTGTTCAGTCACTTAAGCAAAAGCAAGTGTTTTGTTCTCCCTTTACTGGATTAAGCAGGTAATTATCCTCACATAGCATAACTCTAAAATATTCTTTTAAGAATTTTCACTCTCAGATATGCAAGATTTTGTATAATTGTAACAATATATTAATAGCATCAACTAATACATATTGAGTGATTAATATACATAAGGAACAATTCTAAGTACTTCACATGTGTTAACTTTAATTCTTGCAACAGTCCCATGTGGTGATTAGCATTATTGCCTCCATTTTATATACACAAGGAAACTGAGGCATAGAGAGGTTAAATGTATTAAATAACTTGCAGAAGATCACAGTAAGAGATTAATCAGGGTATGAACATGGCAGCCTTCAATTTTAACCACTACTATATGCCTCCTCTTGGAGGTAGATGTTCCATAAAGAATCAAAATCACATTAAAATAAAAATAATATAAACTGGGTGTTCTGGAATTTGAAACTATATATTTGATTCTATGACTTTAATAGACTTCCTGTTACTAACTGCTTGATTAAATGGCTCCACATTATAGCACCTCTTATAAGCCCTGTCACCTTCTGCTTAACACCTCTAGAGTGAGAAATTCTCAATGTAGACAGGTCTGTTTGTTTGGACAAAGTAGACAAGTCTCTGTAGCTTCCTCCCACTTATCCTAGATTGATTCAGTGGAGCATATTGATTACAAGTAATCCCTCTTCCACTAGTTGAAGATCAGTCTGTCTTCCTGAAGTTTTCTTTGCTCTGGCCCAAACACTCCCAGCTCTTTCAACCATTCCTTTTGAACTATCAGGGATAATCAGATCATATTTGAGTTCTGTGACTGTGCATGGATATTATCTTCTTGAGCATAAACCTGTCTATAGGAATTTTCTATGGGCTTCCTATCATAAAATTCTAGTATGTGTTTACATGAAAAAATATGGCCTTTTACAGGATACCCACAAGCAAACTTGCTCCCATGGAACTTTGTAATGGAAATTCTGTCCTCGTAACTTTCCTTGGTGGTTCTATGTGTACTGCTCTTTCCATATCAATCCTTGGCAGTGAAGGGTAAAAATTAGGAAAATATTTTCTGTTGGGTTTTAGGCCTGCTACATTTTTCTGATGATTTAAGTGTAAGACTTTTATGTTGTGCACTGTTGAGTTGATTCTGAGTCATAGTTATCCCATGTGACAGAGTAGAACTGCCCCATAGGGTTTCCTAGGCTGTAATCTTTATGGGAGCAGATCACCAGGTCTTTTCCCCTGCGGAGTGGCTGGTGGATTCAAACTGCTGACCTTTTGGTTAGTAGCTGAGTGCTTAATCATTGTGCCACAAGAGCTCCTTAGGACTTTTATAGTTAAAGCAAATCATTAAATCCCTACATTTTCCTACTCTCATACCAAATGAAAATGCATTTCCCAATTTTCCCCCTTTATTTTTTTTTAAATTCCCACTTTCAAGAGCAAATCTTTGCACTTAACAGATTGTTTTAACTTCTGCTTATATAACCTAACATCAGAACTTAATAGTGACATATGGAGGGAGCCAATGACCTGAGAGAAGGAATCTGGATTACCTGATCACATTAGAGAGGGCAAGCTGTGGCTGGAGAAGCTTAGTGCATATGACTAAGTTTAGCCTCTGAGGAACTTCTGATGGCGGTCTGAGTCTAAGGACTAATGGTTTTGAAAGTATTCATCACCAGTGGTGATGAAATTTCACTGCAGTTTTGGTTACTTTCAATAAACCACATAGGCCCACTGTTGATTCCATTAATGTGATGTAGTTAACACTGAGCACAGTATATACCAGCATGTGGGGTTATGTGTGTGTGTGTGTGTGTGTACGTGTGAGACAGAGAGAGGAAGTGATGGGAAAATAGCAGCAGTGATGTGATTTGCCTCCATATAATCTGTTTATACATAGGAGTCTCTAGATGGTACAAATAGTTATGTGTTTGAAGACTAACAGAAAAATTGGTAATTCAAATCCACCCAGAGATACCTTGGAAGACAGGCCTAGCGATCTGCTTCTGAAAGGCCACAGCCTTAAAAAACCTATGAGTGCAGTTCTACTCTGCAACACATGGGGTCACAATGAATGGGACTTGACAGCAACTGTTTGATCTGTTTACAGCAATATTTCTGTTCTTTTATGAGGAACCAGGCTTCAGCAATAGCACCATTGCTGTTATTAGGGTCACTTCTACCAGAATTTTGTGCTACTTTATCAAAACAACCCCAGACATGTTTTTATACCTTTTCACTGAGGTGGGTTCTGGAGTATAATTCTCATCCATGGATGTAGATGATGTTAAGAAATCAATAGATATCACTGGACTCAGCAGTTGTGCTTTTGGGAATTTGCCTAAAGAAACGATTGGACTAGTGCATAAAGATATACCGAAAAGAATGATCATTCAGTCTTGGTCAAGGGCTGATTGTCCCAATAGGCAAGGTAAGCACAGTGCTTATGTTGCTAACCAGATCATCTGTAGTGAACAATTTCACATTTTTTCACCACATCAAAGATTCTTTTTCTAGATATGGCTGGCATCTGTCTTTCTCTCTCAACCCCGCAGCACTTTCCTACAGAATCAAAGCCTCTTTTCAAATTTACAGTCCCCGACAGGAACAGATTACCTAGTAAGCAGGGTGAGCAGGGTTTACTTGTGGTATTTACTAATCTGTAGTAATCCGAGATGTAGTGAAACCCTGGTGAAATAGTTCACTACAGTTTAGTAAGTATGCAAAAGTAAGCCTGTGCGTACCTTGTTGTTGTGTAATCTGCCCCTGGTCATAGTAATAAAAACTCCTCTCCAAATGGAAAAGGAGCTCCGGTGTCGCAGTGGTTAAAGTGCTCGGCTGCAAATCGAGAGGTTGGCAGTTCAAACCCATTAGCCACTCCGTGGGAGAAAGATGTGGCAATCAGCTTCCATAAAGATTTACAGCCTTGGGCAAGGTCTTGGCAGCTCCATAGATATATCCAAACTCTGTGAGGGACAGAATTACCGGGCTGAGGGCTGTGGGGACCATGGTCTCAGGGAATATCTAGCTCAACTGGCATAACACGGTTTATAAAGAAAATGTTCCACATTCTACTTTGGTGAGTAGGATTTGGGCTCTTAAAAGTTTGTGTGCGGCCATCTAAGATACTCCACCGGTCTCACCCCATTGGGAGCAAGGGAGAATGAAGAAAACCAAAGACACCAGGGAAAGATTACTCCAAAGGACTAATGGACCACAACTACCACGGCCTCCACCAGACTGAGTCCAGCACAACTAGATGGTGCCTGGCTACCACCACCGACTGCTCTGACAGGGATCACAATAGAGGGTCCCAGACAGAGCTGGAGAAGAATGTGGAACAAAATTCTAACTGTCCCCCCCCTGCCACACACACACAGAAACGAGACTTACTGGTCTGACAGGGGCTGGAGAAACCCCGAGACCATGGCCCCTGGACACCCTTCTAGCTCAGTAATGAAGTTACTTCTGAGGTTCACCCTCCAGCCAAATATTAGACAGGCCCATAAAACAAAAGGAGACTAAATGGGCACACCAGCCCAGGGGCAAGGACAAGAAGGCAGGAGGGGACAGGAAAGCTGGTAATAGGGAACCCAAGGTGGAGAAGAGGAGAGTGTTGTCATGTCATGGGGTTGGCAACCAATGTCACAAAACAATATGAGTACTAATTGTTTAATGAGAAGCTGGTTTGTTCTGTAAACCTTTCTCTAAAGTACAATAAAAAGGAAAAAACGAAAACTCTACTGCAAAAAAAAAAAAGATTACAGCCTTGGAAACCCTATAGGGAGGTTCTACTCTGTCCTACAGGGTTGCTATGAGTCAAAATCAACTCAATCAACAGCTTCCCAATAGAAGTCACCATGATGTTGTTGTTAGGTGTCATCAAGTCAGTTCCGAATCATAATGACCCCATGTACTACAGAACGAAACACTGCTTGGTCCTGCGCCATCTTCAGAATCATTGTTATGCTTCAGCCCATTGTTGCAGCCACTGTGTCAATCCATCTCATTGAAGGTCTTCCTCTTTTACGTTGACCTTCTACTTTACCAAGCATGATGTCCTTCTCCAGGGACTGGTCTCTCCTGATAGCAAGTCCAAAGTACGTGAGATGAAGTCTTGCCATCCTTGCTTCTAAGGAGCACTTTGGCTGTACTTCTTCCAAGATAGACTTGTTTGTTCTGGCAGTTCCTGATATATTCAATATTCTTCGCCCACGCAATAATTCAAAGGTGTCAATTCTTCTTCCGTCTTCCTTATTCATTGTCCAGCTTTCGTATGTATATGAGGCGATTGAAAATACCATGGCTTGG
Organism: Trichechus manatus latirostris; assembly: GCF_000243295.1. Lineage (NCBI taxonomy): Eukaryota > Metazoa > Chordata > Mammalia > Sirenia > Trichechidae > Trichechus > Trichechus manatus. Next base: position 1,673,121 of record NW_004444053.1, read on the forward strand.
GTCACGCACACCTTAGTCCTTAAAGTGGTATCTTTGCTTTTTAATATTTTAAAGAAGTCTTTTGAAGATTTGCCCAATGCAATATGGCATTTGGTTTCTTGACTGCTGCTTCCATGGGCATTGATTGGGATCCAAGTAAAATGAAATTCTTGACAACTTCAATCTTTTCTCCATTTATCATGATGTTGCTTATTGCTCCAGTTGTGAGGATTTTTGTTTTCTTTATGTTGAGGTGTAATCCATACTTGAAAGCTGTAGTCTTTGATCTTCATCAGTAAGTGCGTCAAGTCCTCTTCACTTTCTGCAAGCAAGGTTGTATCATCTGCTTATCACATGTTGTTAATGAGTCTTCCTCCAATCGTAATGCCCTGTCCTTTTTCATATAGTCCAGATTCTCTGATTATTTGCTCAGTATACAGATGGAATAAGTGTGAAAGGATACAACCCTGATGCACACCTTTTCTGACATCAACCCACTCAGTATCCCCGTGTTCTGTTCGGACGACTGTCTTTTGGTCTATGTACAGGTTCCTCATGAGCACAAGTAAGTGTTCTGAAATTCCCATTCTTTGCAATGTTATCCATAGTTTGTTATGATCCACACAGTTGAATGCCTTTGCATAGTCATTACAACACAGGTAAACATCTTTTTTATATTCTCTTTCAGCCAAGATCCATCTGACATCAGCAATGATATCCCTTGTTCCACATCCTCTTCTGAACCCAGTGTGAACTTCTGACAGTTCCCTGTCGATGTACTGCTGCAATAGCTTTTGAATGCTCTTCAGCAAAATTTTACTTGTGTGTGGTGTTAATGATATTGTTTGATAATTTCCCCATTCTGTTGGGTCACTTTTGTTTGGAATGGGTGAAAATATGGATCTCTTCCAGCTGGTGGGCAGGAAGCTGTCTTCCAAATTTCTTGACATGAATAAGTAAGCACCTCCAGCGCTGTATCTGTTTGTTGAAACATCTCAGTAGGTATTCTGTTAATTCCTGGAGCCTTCTTTTTCGCATTCCCTTTTTAACCTATATGTCCATAAATAGGAGATTAGTTGAATAAATTTTGTTACATGCATTTAGGGGAATTCTCTATAGCCATTAAAAAAGGCCTGGAATATTCTCAGGGCTGTTTTTGGTTGGGGGGGAAAAGAAACCAAAAACAAGCAGACTAAGGAACAGTGTAAATTATATTCTCATTTTTGTCATCTATATCTGTACCTAAAAGCATATGAAATATTCTGGGTATTAGAATTATAAATGATTTTAACTTTTCATTTTTGCTTATCTATTTTTTAAAATACTTTTTCATAATTAATATCTGTCGTGGATTGAATCATGTCCCCCCAAAAATGTGTGTATCAGTTTGGCTGGGCCATGATTCCCAGTATTGTGTGATTTTCCTGTATGTTGTAAATCCTGCCTCTATGATGTTAACGAGGGAGGATGGGCGGCAGTTGTGTTAGTAAGGCAGGACTCAATCTACAAGACTGGATTGTGTCCTGAAGCAATCTCTTGAGATATAAAAGAGAGAAGTGAGTAGAGAGACAGGGGGACCTCATACCACCAAGAAAGCAGTGCCGGGAGTAGAGCCTGTCCTTTGGACCCGGGGTTCCTGTGCAGAGAAGCTCCGGGTCCAGGGGAAGATTGACGAGAAGGACCTTCCTCCAGAGCCTACAGAGAGAGAAAGTCTTACCCTGGAGCTGACACCCTGAATTTGGACTTCTAGCCTACTAGACTGTGAGAAAATAAATTTCTCTTTGTTAAAGCCATCCACTTGTGGTATTTCTGTAGGAGCAATACTAGATGACTAAGATAATATTCATTAAACTTTTCATACAATAAGGAAAAAAATTGTTTTTCAATTGAAATAAATAAACCATATACTTTTTGTTTCTAGAAGTACCACTTCCTCAATGAAGCCATCCCTAACTTACTGCAACAAATACAGGGAATTCTTCCAACATTATTTTGCCTAAACATGCAATTTCTATGAATTCACCTTAGTCACAAGATATACTGATGTCTTGTTTGGATGTGACACTAATATACAATTATTATTTTTAAATCATAGAGTTGCTACTGCTAAAAAAAATTCAGCCTACTCATGCTAAAAGTGTTTCTATCACTTTAAAATGTTCAACTTTTTTCTCTATTGTTACCACCGTCTCTAAGCTAGTGCATCTAATCAAATGGAGAGCATTACTGTATCTTTAAAGCACTTCGGAGTAAGAGATACATCATCCTATGTTTGCGGAGAGTAAATGTAAATAACATCGAGAGTCTACTATTCCTGCTAAATGTTTTGACTAATATCATTTACTTCTCCAAAATAACCCCATGAGATAGACTGGTCTTCATTTTCAGATGAACAAACGGAGACTTGGGAAAATTTGTTGGTTCCTAGTATCAGGTTAGTCATTTCAAAGCCAAGACTTAGACATGGGCCTGTCAACTGAATCTCATTTCTTTCCCAGTACAATGTTACCTCAAAAAGAATAATAAAGACGTAACTACATTTGGCAATTTCTCATCAAAAGCCATAGCTCTTAACCACTATGTAACCAGGGTTTCCCCATTCATGGTCTAATCAGGAATAATTCTGAAAGCACACTTTGGGACTGCCTACAGGTGAGTCCTCTTGGCAAGAGTCACAGGCACAAGTGTGAATCTTGGATACTTCATGGATTACATTCCTTAGGACCTCTGCCAAAGTGACTTCTTAAAACTCTCTGACTCTTGTTCATAATCATCACGCTGTTCCAAAAATGGATTCCATGTAGAACTTCCTCTCTCCATGTTAATCTCTTCCAACATAGTTTGATTGGTTTAGCTTAAGCCATATGCCAGTGAGTATGGGTTAGAAATGGAGCTCTGGATTCTACCTTGGGGAAAAGGACTCATACATGGGTACTTGCACAGACATAGGATGCCAGACTGCCACCACGTTGGCAAATGTTCACTACAATCACCAATGTAGAAGGGGGAAAACAATTAATACTTTTCAACAACTAACCTCATTATAGGCATAAAAACACCAATAATTAATTAACTTTCTTCTCCCCACTGGAAGGAAATCATGTCTTCTCCATTTTATTTGCTTCCTTGGATTTCTAGAAATGCAATTTTTTTTTTCTTTTTGATCCTATCAGAAATGCCTAAATTATACTTTACAACTTTTTCAAACTGCTTTTGATATATTTACTTCTAGGACCTGTTTACTAAAAGGTCTAGCATTTTTCTCCCACCAACATTATAAGCACAAATTAAAGCAAAGTTTACACATTTATTAAACTCCCTTATGGCATTTATGTAAATGTAATTGCCTTTTGTAAATTTTTTTTTGTTTGTTTTTTATTGTGCTTTGAATGAAAGTTTAGAATTCAGGTTAGTTTCTCATTAACGAATCTATACACACATTGTTATGTGACCCTAGTTGCTCTCCTTATACTGTAATGGCACACTCCTCCTTTCCACTCTGGATTTCCGGTGTCCATTCAAACAGCTCCTGACCCTTTCTGCCTTCTCATCTCACCTCCAGACAGGGGCTGCCCATTTACTCTCATGTATCTACTTGAGCTAAGAAGCACACTCTTCACAAGTATCATTTTATGTCCCATAGTCCAGTCTGATCATTCTTTGAAGAGTTCATCTCAGGAATGGTTTTAGTTTTGGGCTAACAGAGACTCCGGGGGCCATGTCTTCTGTGGTCCCTTCAGTCTCAGTCAAACCATTAAGTCTGATCTTTTTACTAGAATATGAGTTTTGCACCCCATTTTTCTCCTACTCTGTCAGGGATTCTCTGCTGTGTTCCCTGTCAAGGCTGTCATTGGTGGTAGTCAGGCACTATCCAGTTCTGGTCTCAGGCTGATGGAGTCTCTGATTTATGTGGCCCTTTCTGTCTCTTGAGCTAATATTTTCCTTGTGTCTTTAGTGTTCTTCATTCTCCTCTGCTCCAGGTGGGTTGGGACCAATTGATGCATCTTAGATGGCTGCTTGCTAGCTTTTAAGACCCCAGACGCCACTCACCAAAGTGGGATGCAGAACATTTTCTTAATAAACTTTGTTATGCCAATTGACCTAGATGTCCCCTGAAACCATGGTCCCCA
>NW_004444053.1:1677899-1680456 GCF_000243295.1 Trichechus manatus latirostris
CTAATGGATAATGATTGTGAGCATTTCCTCATGTGTCTCTTAGCTGCCTGAATGTCATCTTTGAAGTGCCTGTTCATATCCTTTGCCCATTTTTTAATTCAGTTATTTGTCTTTGTGTTGTTGCCGTCTTGCAGTATCTTGTAGATTTTAGAGATTAGACATTGATGGGATTTGTCATAGCCAAAAATTTTTTCCCAGTCTATAGGTTGTCTTTTACTCTTTTGGTGAAGTCTTTGGATGAGCATAAGAGTTTGATTTTTAGGAACTCCCAGTTACTAGTGTCTCTTCTGGTGTTTGTGCATTGTTACTTATGGTTTGTATTCTGTTTATGCCATGTATTAGGGCTCCTAGCGCTGTCCCTCTTTTTCCTTCCATGATCTTTATTGTTTTCCAATTTATATTTAGGTCTTTGATCTGTTTTGAGTTAGTTTTGTGCATGGTGTGAAGTATGGGTCTTGTTTCAGTTTTTTTGCAGATAAAGGTCCAGTTATGCCAGCACCATTTGCTAAAGAGATTATCTTTACCCTATTTAATGGACTTTAGGACTTTGTCAAATATCAGCTGATCATAGGTGGATGAATTCACATCTGGATTCTCAATTCTGTTCCATAGGTCTATGTATCTGTTGTTGTACTAGTACCACGCTGTTTTGACTATCATGGTGGTACAATAGGTTCTAAAATCAGGTAATGTGAGGCCTCCCACTTTGTTCTTCTTCTTCAGTACTGCTTTACTTATCCGGGGCCTCTTCCCTTTCCATATGAAGTTGGTGATTTTTTAATCCATCTGCTTAAAAAGTGCAGTTGGAATTTAGATCGGGATTGCTTTGTATCTGTAGATTGCTTTGGGTAGAATTGACATTTTCACAATATTGAATCTTCCTATCCATGAGCAAGGTATGTTTTCCACTTATGAATGTCTCTTTCAGTTTCTTGCAGTAGTGCCTTGTCGTTTTCATTGTATAGGTCTTTTATGTCTCTGGTTAGATTTACTCCTAAGTATTTTATCTTATTGGGGGCTATTGTAAATGGTATTGATTTGATGATTTCCTCTTCAAGGTTCTCTTTGTTGGTGTAGAGGAATCCAACTGAGTTCTGTATGTTTGTCTTGTATCCTGATACCTTACTGAAATCTTCTATTAGTTCCAGTAGTTTTCTTGTGGATTCTTCAGGGTGTTCTGTGTATAAGATCATATCATGTGCAAATAGAGATACTTTTACTTCTTCCTTACCAATTTGGATACACTTTATTTCTTTTTCTAGCTTAATTGCTCTGACTAGGACCTCTAGCACAGTGTCAAATAAGAGTTGTAATAAAGGGCATCCTTGTCTGGTTCCTGTTCTCAAGGAGAATGCTTTCAAACTCTCTCCATTTAGGATGATGTTAGCTGTTGGCTTTGTATAAATGCCCTTAATTATGTTGAGGAATTTCCCTTCTATTCCTATTTTGCTAAGAGTGTTTATCAAGAATGGTTGCTGGACTTTGTCAAATGCTTTTGCTGCATCAATTGATAAGATCATGTGGTTCTTGTATTCTTTTTTATTTATATGATGGATTACACTGATTGTTTTTTTAATGTTGAACCATCTCTGTATAACTGGTATAAATCCCACTCAGTCATGCTGAATTATTTTTTTGATATGCTGTTGAATTCTACTGGTTAGAATTTTGTTGAAGATTTTTGCATCTATGTTTATGAGGTATACTGGTCTGTAATTTTCTTTTTTCATGATATCTTTACCTGGTTTTGGTATCAGGGTTATGCTGGCTTCATAGAATGAGTTTGGTAGCATTCTATCCTTTTCTGTGCTCTTAAATACCTTTAGTAGTAGTGGTGTTAACTCTTCTCTGAAGGTTTTTTAGAATTCTCCAGTGAAATTGTCTGGGCCAGGGCGTTTTTTTTTTGTTGGGAGTTTTTTAATTACTTTTTCAATCTCTTCTTTTGTTACTGGTTTATTTAGTTGTTCTACCTCTGTTTGTGTTAGTTTAGGTAGGTAGTAAGTTTCTAGAAATTTGTCCATTTCCTCTAGGTTTTCAAACTTGTTAGAGTACAATTTTCACAGTATTCTGTTATGATTCATTTAATTTCTGTTGGGTGTGTTGTGATGTCGCACATCTCATTTCTTATTTGGGTTATTTGTTTCCTCTCCTGTTTTTCTGTTGTCAGTTTGGCCAATGGTTTATTGATTTTGTTGATCTTTTCTTAGAACCAGTTTTTGGGCTTAACTCTTTCAATTGTTTTTCTATTCTCTATTTCATTTAATTCTGCTCTAATTCTTATTATTTCCTTTCTTTTGGCGCCCGAGGGCTTCTTTTGCTGCTCTCTTTCTATGTGTTCGAGTTGTAAGGTTAATATTTTGATTTTGGTCCCTTCTTCTTTTTGGATGTGTGCATTTATTGCTATAAATTGACCTCTGAGCTCTGCATTTGCTGTGTCCCAAAGGTTCTAGTAGGACGTATTTTCATTCTCATTTGATTCTGTGAATTTCTTTATTCCATCCTTAATTTCTTCTATAATCCTGTAGTTTTTGAGCAAGGTGTTGTTCAGTTTCCATGT
>NW_004444053.1:1680643-1722643 GCF_000243295.1 Trichechus manatus latirostris
GTATTTAAGATCCCTGTTGTTGGGTGTGTAAATATTTATTATGGTTATGTCCTCCTGGTGTATTGACCCTTTAATCATTATATAGTGTCCTTCTTTATCCTTTATGGTGGATTTTACTTTAAATCTATTTTGTCAGAGATTAATATTGTGACTCCAGCTCTTTTTTGAGTGTTGTTTGCTTGATATATTTTTTCCCATCCTTTGAGTTTTAATTTGTTTGTGTTTTTAAGTCTAAAGTGTGTCTCTTGTAGGCAGCATATAGATGGATTGTGTTTTTTAATCCATTCTTCTACTCTCTGTCTCTTTATTGGTACATTTAGTTCATTCACATTCAGTGTAATTATTGATAGGTATGAGTTTAGTGCTGTCATTTTGATGTCTTTTTTTTTGTGTGTGTTGTTGACAGTTTCTTTGTTCCTCTTAATTTTCGGTGCTGAGTTATTTTTCTTTATGTATTTTCATTTTTTTCATTGTTGTTGATTTTGTATTTGCTGAGTCTGTATGTTTTTCTTGTTTTTTATTTTTATGTGTAGGATTGTTAGTTTCCTTTGTGGTTATCTTAATATTTACCCCTTTTTTTTTGTAAATTTAAACCACTTTTTTATTTCTTTATATTGCCTTTACTTCCTCTCCATATGAAAGAGTCGCTATTTTTTTAGTCCCTATTTTTTGTTTTAATGTTGTCATCTTTTACATATTGACATCTCTGTTTCCCTATTTTCAGTGTTTTAGCTTTGATTTATGTTTTATGTCTTCCCTATCTGGGGTGATATCTGGTTGCTCTGTCCTTGTTCTAGTCTTGGGTTGTTATCTGATGTTATTGATTTTCTAACTGGAGGACTCACTTTAGTATTTCGTGTAATTTTGTTTGGTTTTTGCAAATTCCCTAAACTTTTGTTTATCTGGAATGCTCTAATTTTGCTGTCATATTTGAGAGACAGTTTTGCTGGATATACAATTCCTGGCTGGCATTTTTTTTCTTCAAGCCTTTGTATATGTCATCCCATTGTCTTCTTGCCTGCATGGTTCTTCTGACTAGTGTGAGCTTATTCTTATTGACTCTCCTTTGTAGATGACTTTTTGCTCATCCCTAGCTGCTTCTAAAATTCTTTCTTTGGTTTTGGTAAGTTTGATTATAATATATCTTGGTGACTTCCTTTTGGGATCTACTTTATGTGGGGTTCAATGACAATCTTGGATAGGTATCTTCTCATCTGTCATGACATCAGGAAAGTTTCCAACCAACAAATCTTCAACAATTCTGTCTGTATTTTCTGTCATCTCCCCTTCCCCCCCTCCACCCCGTTCTGGTACTTCAATCACTTGTAGATTATTCCTCTTGATACAGTCCCACATAATTCTTAGGGTTTCTTCATTTTTTTAAATTCTTTTATCTGATTTTTCCTCAAATAAGTTGGTGTCATGTGCTTTATCTTCGTTCTCACTAATTCTGACTTTCATTGCCTCAATTCTGCTCCTATGACTTTCTATTGAGTTGTCTAATTCTGAAATTTTATTGTTAATCTTCTGGATTTTTGATTGCTGTCTCTCTATGGATTCTTGAAGCTTATTTAATTTGTCATTATGCTCTTGAATAACCTTAAGATCCTGTATTGCTTTGTCTGTGTGTTCCTTGGCTTGGTCTGCATTTTGCATGATCTGCTTGCTGATATCTTGAAGAGTTCTGTATATTAATCTTTTGTATTCTACCTCCAGTAATTCCAAGAAATTCTCTTTCTCTGGAAAATTTCTTGATTCTTTATTTTGAGACCTCCTGAAGCCATCATGGTCTGCCTCTTTATGTGATTTGATATTGACTGTTGTCTCCGAGCCATCAATAAGTTATTATATTTATTTGTGCTTGCTTACTGTATCCTAGCTTATTGTTTTGTTTTGTTTTGATATGCCCCAATAGGCTGCTCGTGTGAGCTAGTTTGATTATTGGTGTCTTTGAAGCTCTAAAGTCCTGTCAGCAGGTGGTTAGATCTGTTACTATGTATGTGTGCCCAGACATCTGTTCATTTTTCTTGTATGGATTCAGCTCAGGTGTCCAGGTAGTCTGTCACCAAGTGCGCGGTGCAGGCTCTTACCTACAGTCTTAGACAGGCAGGGGTGATTGGTGTAGGCACAGGTATCTGGCTGCAGTAGGGGGTCACATGCTGAGCAAGACAGGGGCTGACACCTGCCCCTGTTTGTCTGGGAGGAAAGTTTGTCCCTGTTTCCTATAGTGCATAGGTGGGTGGGTTTTGCAGCTGGACTATGGGCACCCGAGCTGTAAGGACTGAGAGGCACCACTTATTCTTGGACCTCTGTCATGGGTGGCTAGGTGACAAGGGTGGAGCCACCAGTCCTCAGGCCCCTGATGTTGGTGGGTGAGGACCCAGCTTAATGGGCAGAGCAGTGTCAAACATCATGAACCTACCACTTCACCATATAGCTGATACAGTTGAAGTTAGGCTTCAGTTATATACCCTGTTGTACTGTGATAATGAAGGCCTACACTGGTGAAATGGGCCCACACAGGTCTATGCAGGGGTGAAAAGCATTCACATTCTGTGGACCCCTTATGCCTGTGCCTAGGCAAAGGAGCTGTGCCTACCCTTAGTTCCTGGCTTAGGGGAGCTGGCAGATTATTTGTTCCTATTTGTGAATTTGTTCCTTCTCCAAGGCTGGGAGAATGGATCAGGGCATGTGACAGTTCCACTTTCTGGGCCAGGGGACTAGGTAATCGCTGAAGCCAACTCAGGACCCACTGCAAAGTGGGAAGGGGGCAGGTAAATGGGAGAGAAGTTTTTCCCAAAGGGGATGTTTTTTGATCCACGTGGTTGGTCAGATGCATGTACTTATCTTTTGCCGATTGAGCACCGTTTTTCACTGGTTCTGGAGGCATGAGTAGACTCTCTGCCACTGGGTCTCTCCTGATGTGGAAAATGTCTCCCAAGCACCACTGCTTGCCTCACAACATACACCAGCCAATCTGACTTGCAGGGTGCTGACTCCCGCTGCGTCAGTTCTGGCAATTCCTCACTGCTTCTGAACTATCTCTCCCTCTCCCTGCCACTCAGTCCAATTCCTCAACTTTGCCTTTGATGTTCAGGGCTCCTAGATTGTCATATGCAATTGATTTACTTGTTTTTTCTGGTCTTTGTTGTAAGAGGAACCACAGGAAGCGTCTGACTACTCAGCCTTCTTGGACCCAGCTCCCCCTTGCAAATTTATTTGAGCTACCTGAAAAGAATTCAGATGCTGGAGAAACATCCAAAGTTATATCTTTTCTTTTTCTTTTTTTTAATGTTTGGATCATCACCTGGCAATATCAGTGTGAGGATGATTCCATCTTTGGTTTTGATGGTAAACTCAGAAATTAATGGACTGGATATCATAATTAGAAATAAAAATATGAGGATTAAGAAAATTCCTACATCAGGTTTGATACATAAAACATGAAGAAAACAGGAAGGAACCAAAGCAGAAACAAGGGCAGGTTCTGGGAGAGTAGAGGGTGGTGAAGTCATGGTGACTATCATTTCTACAGAAACTGATTATGACCTAAGAGAAAATACTCATGATAAAAAAGAGATTGGAAAGGTGAATTGTAAGCTCAGCCTAAACAGCTAAGGAGGAAATAAAACTTTTATAGGTATGCAGAAAGACTGGAAATATATTAGAGGGAAGTTGGCATGAATAGAGCTTTACATTTATGGCTTGGATGGAGTCAAACTTTCAGGACCTTCATTTGCTGATGTGGTACTACCCAAAATGAGAAGAAAAGCTGCAAACATCCATCAATAATCAGAATATGGAGTGTACAAAGTATGGATCTAGGAAAACTTGAAATGGTCAAAAATGAAATGGAATGCATAAACTTCGATATCCTAGGCATTAGTGAGCTGAAATGGACTGGTATTGGCTATTTTGAATCAGACAATGGTATGGTCTATTATGCCTGGACTGACAACTTGAAGAGGAATGGCATTGCAATCATCATCAAAAAGAACATTTCAAGATCTATCCTGAAGTATAATGCTGTCAGTGATGGGATAATATCCATATGCCTACAAGGAAGACCAGTTAATATGACTATTATTCAAATTTACGCAGCAACCACTAAGGTCAAAGATGAAGAAATTGAAGGCTTTTACCAACTTCTGCAGTCTGAAATTGATTGAACATACAGTCAGGATGCATTGTGCATTGATAACAATGTGAAAGTTGGAAAAAAAGAATTGGTAGTTGGAAAATACTGCCTTGGTGATAGAAATAATGCTGGAGATTGCATGATAGAATTTTGCAAGACCAGTGACTTCTTCACTGCAAATGCCTTTTTTTACCAACATAAATAGCGACTATACATGTGGACCTCACCAGATGGAATACACAGGAATCAAATCTACTACATCTGTGGAAAGAGACAATGGAAAAGCTCAGTATCATCATTCAGAACAAGGCCAAGGGCCGACTGTGAAACAGACCATCAATTGCTCATATGCAAGTTCAAATTGTAACTGAAGAAAATTAAAACAAGTCCAGGAGAGCCAAACTATGACCTTGAGTATATCCCACCTGAATTTAGAGACCATCTCAAGAATAGATTTGACACATTGAACACTAATGACCAGACAAGTTGTGGAATGACATCAAGGACATCATACAAGAAGAAAGCAAGAGATCATTAAAAAGACCAGAAAGAAAGAAAAGACCAAAATGAATGTCAGAAGAGACTCTGAAGCTTGCTGTTGAACATCTAGTAGCTAAAGCAAAACGAAGAAGTGAAGTAAAAGAGCTGAACAGAAGATTTCAAAAGGCAGCTGAAGAAGACAAAGTAAAGTATTATAATGACATGTGCAAAGACCTAGAGATAGAAAACCAAAAGGGAAGAATATACTTGGCATTTCTCAGGCTGAAAGAACTAAAGAAAAAATTCAAGCCTTGAGTTGCAATATTGAAGGATTCTATGGGTAAAAATATTAAACAACTCAGGAACCTCAAAAGAAGAGGGAAGGAATACATAAAGTCACTATACCAAAAATAAATGGTCATCATTCAACCACATCAGGAGGTAGTATATGATCAGGAACCGATGGTACTGAAGGAAAAAGTCCAAGCTGCACTGAAGGCATTGGCGAAAAACAAGGCTCCAGCAATTGACGGAATACCAATTGAGATGTTTCAACAAACGGATGCAGCCCTGGAAGTGCTCTCTCATCTATGCCAGGAAATTTGAAAGACAGCTACCTGCCCAGCTGACTGGAAAAGGTCTATATTTATGCCCATCCCAAACAAAGGTGATCCAACAGAATGTGGAAATTATCGAACAATACCATTAATATCACATGCAAGTAAATTTTACTGAAGATCATTCAAAATGGCTGCAGCAGTATATCCACAGGGAGCTGCTAGAAATTCAAGCCAGATTCAGAAGAGGATGTGGAACGATGGATATCATTGCTGATATCGGATGGATCCTGTCTGAAAGCAAAGAATACCAGAAATAAGTTTACCTGTGTTTTATTGACCATGCAAAGGCATTTGACTGTGTGGATCGTAACAAATTATGGATAAAGTTTCAAAAATGGGAACTCCAGAACTCTTAATTGTGCTCATGAGGAACCTATACACAGATCAAGAGGTAGTCTTTCAAACAGAACAAGGGAATACGGTGTAGTTTAAAGTCAGGAAAGTTGTGCATCAGGGTTGTATCATTTCACCATACTTATTCAATCTGTATGCTGAGCAAATAATCTGAGAAGCTGGACTATAAGAAGAAGAATGCTGCATGAAGATTGGAGGGAGACTCATTAACAACCTGCAATACGCAGATGACACAACCTTGCTTGCTGAAAGTGAAGAAGACTCAAAGCACTTACTGATCAAGATCAAAGACTACAGCCTTTAGTATGGATTACACCTCAACATAAAGAAAACAAAAAGCCTCACAACTGGACCAGTAAGCAACATCATGATAAATGGAGAAAAGATTGAAGTTGTTAAGGATTTCATTTTACTTGGATCTACAATCAACACCCATGGAAGTAGCAGTCAAGAAATCAAAAGATGCATTGCATTGGGCAAATCTGCTGCAAAAGACCTCTTTAAAGTGTTGAAAAGCAAAGATGTCACTTAAGACTAACGTGCGCCTGACTCAAGCCATGGTGTTTTCAATCACCTCATATGCATGCAAAAGCTGGACGATGAATAAGGAAGCCTGAAGAAGAATTGATGCCTTTCAATTGTGGTGCTGGTGAAGAATATTGAATATACCGTGGACTGCCAAAAGAATGAACAAATATGTCTTGGAAGAAGTAAAACCAGAATGCTCCTTAGGAGCAAAGACGACAAGACTAAGTCTCACTTTGGACATGTTATCAGGTGGGATCAGTCCCTGGAGAAGGACATCATGCTTGGTAAAGTAGAAGATCAGTGAAAAAGAGGAAGACCTTCAAAGAGATGCATTGACACAGTGGCTGAAACAATGGGCTCAAGCACAACAATGATTGTGAGGATGGCTCAGGACTGGGCAGTGTTATGTTCTGTTGTACCTATGAGTTGGAACTGATTCAATGGCACCTAACAACAACATTGAAAGATATTAAGAATACTATAAATAAGATAATGTGTAATAAAGTTTGAGTATTAAACTTAGCACTTAAAAGGAAGACACTCAGCTAATGCTTCGAATTTTGTAAAAAGTTACTCATATGATGTCATTTGAAGAATGACAGGAAGTAGATGTGCTGGAACTGTGGATTTCCCCAGTTGCTCGGCAGATTATAATTAATTTTGCCTGAATGTCTGTCCTAGCTAAATGCACTGAATTATGAAGAGATCAGCAGAAAAGGAGTCACTGAAGTTGATGGAGAGAAGACTAATGTGCAAGTATGCATCCACCACAGGAACCTTTCACTTACCCATTTTCCAACATGAGGTCAGTTTTCTGTAGTTGAAAAAACAAGAAGATACATTAATCTTTATCCCCCCATATATTATGTATTTTGTTGTTTCTGGCCTTTCTTCTGACTTTCACTGAGCCCTCCTGAAGGATGTGGCAGGATGGGCATTAATTTCATGATGTTGCCCAAAATTCTAATTTTTTTCCCTATTTGTAAACACTGGGGGGAGAAGATGACGGATTGACTAGATAACTTTTAAGGCCTATTTTAGCACCTATATCCTTTGACTTTCCCATTCTTTTTTCCCCTAAGTCACAGAATGTTGGAAAATTATTTTAAATCTTATATGCTTTGTCATACTAGGATAATATCACTGTAAAGTACCTAGAACCAAATTAAATTGAATAGGACTTCTTTTAATTCTTAGAAGAAAGTAGAAAAAGATAAGAAGATTAGTTTATATTCATTGAAATCAATACATATTTATTGATTTCTTACTTTACAGACACTGAGGATACATAGTGAAACAAAGTCTTGACTCTCGTGGAGATTACATTCTAGTAGGGAGAGGCAACAATACAGAGAATATATGAAAATATGTCAGGTGGTGTTAAGAGATATGAGTTAAAATAAAGCAGGGTCAAGATAGATACTTTAGGAATAGGGTAGGGTCTGCTATTCTACATGGACGACCAGAATAGTTCTCTGATAAGACTACATTTTATCAAACTTGTTTGAACAATCAAATTTTGGGACACATTCACCTTCAGTCCAGTATCATCTTCCCTTTAAGGTAATGCATGTATTATCAGAATCATTCTAGGTTCTGAGTAGTAGGTTATTGATTGGAGGAACTAATATTAAATAAGTAGACTGAGCCTCTATCTACTTTTTTTTTCCCACTATGCTCTACCAGAAAAAAAAATTGTAAATTTTTTCAATTAAAATTAAAAAAAAATTTTTTTAGTTAATTTGAAAATTAGATAATCCACAGTACTCTATGTTCTAATTATCCCAGTGTATACAGATCATGCTATATTTGTGACTGACTCTTTTCACTGGGAAGATGACAATGTCTTGAAGTTAGAGCTGTCCAGAGACATGCCTACATCTTCCTTCTGGTCTTTCAGAGATAGGGGAGAGGCCAGGTATGAAGAAGCAGATAATCATAGGTGTGGCTGACTCCAAGAAATCAATCATTATTATTCATAACAATAAAATAATAGCCTCTAATTAAAACTCCATGTCACTCCTTTGTCACCAATTTCTCTGGCAGTTGTGAGTATAGTTTCAGTGTCTTTGAGATTTCAGTGTTTGTCTTTTGATTATAATCACCACCATTTATGGAGTCCCTCCCATGATCCAGACATGTTGCACATTATGTTTCTAACTCTCACATCTGTGAGGTGGGGATGATTTTGGTTCTTCATGTTACACATATCACTAGTGGCCGAGCCAGGATAAAGAGCTTGGTTGATCAGATTCTACAGTTCATGGTTTCCAGTGCAGCTTTGGCCTCTCAGGATTATCTCTTGCAGGCAGCTGTTGGTCACTCATGGTAGGGCTCAGGTCCTGGACAGTATATTTCTTTGGCAGGCAGATTGAGTCTGACATCCAATTTAAGAAATCCATAAATGCCGTGAATTCTGCACCACAGAGGATTTGGAGTTTATGGCAGACTATGTGGCAGAATGGCAGTCTTCTGGAAAAAATACTTCTCTGGTTATTCATTTTAATTTCCCGATGAAGTAGTTGGCTTCACATCCTAGAGATCCGGCACCTTTTTCCTTTCTAACCTAACCTTCCTTGGAGAACAAGGTACTACAATGGACAGTGTTCCACCCAAACCAAGCCCTTTGCTGACAAGTCAATTCTGATTCATAGTGACCCTATAGGACAGAGTAGAACTGACCCATAGGGTTTCCAAGGAGTGCCTGGTGGATTCAAACTGCTGACCATTTGGTTAGCAGCTGAGCTCTTAACCACTGAGCCACCAGGGCTTCATGGACAGTGCAACCAAGACCAATTTTTTTTTCCCATACAAAAATTTATACATACACTGTTATGTGACTCTAATTGTTCTCCCCATACTGTGACAGCACACTCCTCCTTTCCACCCCTGATTCCCCACGTCCATTCAACCAGCTCCTAACCCTCTCTGCCTTCCCATCTCACCTCCGGACAGAAGCTGCCCGTTTAGTCTCTTGTATCTACTTGAGCTAAGAAGCACACTCCTCACGAGTATCATTTTATGTCCCGCAGTCCAGTCAAATCCCTGTCTGAAGTGTTGGCTTCTGAAATTCTTTTAGTTCTGGAATGATACAGAATCCAGGACCACGCTTTCCAGGGTTCCTCCAGTCTCAGCCAGACCATTAAGTCTGGTATTCTTACTAGAATTTGAGTTCTGCACCCCACCTTTCTCCTGCTCCATCTGGGACTCTCTGCTGTGTTCCCTGTCAGAGAGGTGATTGGTGGTAGCTGCGCACCATCTAGTTCTTCTGGTCTGAGGCTGATGAAGTCTCTGGTTTATGTGGCCCTTTCTGTCGTTTGGGCTACTACTTTCCTTGTGTCTTTGGTGTTCTTCCTTCTTTACTCCAGATGGTTGGGACCAATTGATGCATCTTAGATGGCCACTAAGACTAATTTTTAAGCAACTTCTGTTTAATGGCCAAAGTGCAACTTTTCTTCTGTTATCTTAAGCCTGTGGTTTCCTGGCCCTGAGTAATGTACGCCGATACGGAGCAGTGGTTTTAAACTTTTGATAACCACAGAACTTTTTAGAAATGTCTTTGGGTTCTTTTTTGGTGACTGTGTAATTTTTATCAAGAAACAAAAGTGAATATGAACCCACCCGATGAGAAAGTACATGCATGTATTAATACCATGTACTTTCACTAATATGAAGAAGAATGTGGCATCAGGACTGGAGGAAAACTCATTAACAACCTGCATTATGCAGATGACACAACCTTGCTTGCTGAAAGTGAAGAAGGACTTGAAGCACTTACTGATGAAGATCAAAGACTGACGTATGGATTATACCTCAACATAAAGAAAACAAAAATCCTCACAACTGGGACAATAAGCAACATCATGATAAACAGAGAAAATATTAAAGTTGTCAAGGATTTCATTTTACTTGGATCCACAATCAATGCCCATGGAAACACCAGTCAAGAAATCAAACAATGTATTGCATTGGGCAAATCTGCTGCAAAAGACCTCTTTAAATTGTTGAAAAGCAAAGATGTCACTTTGAATCCTAAGGTAGGCCTGACCCAAACCACGATATTTTCAATCACCTCATATGCATTCGAGAGCTGGACAAGAATTGATGCTTTTGAATTATGGTGTTGGCAAAGAATATTGAATATACCATAGACTGTCAGAAGAATGAACAAGTCTGTCTTAGAAGAAATACAGTCAGAGTGCTCCTTGGAAGCGAGGATGTCGAGACTTCATTCCTATACTTTGGACATGTTATTAGGAAGGACCAGTCCCTGGAGAAGGACATCATGCTTGGTAAGGCAGAGGGTCAGCAAAAGAGAGGAAGACCTTAGTGAGATGGATTGACACAGTGGCTGCAGCAATGGGCTCAAACATAGCAACAGTTGTGAGGATGGCCCAAGACTGGGCAGTGTTTTGTTCTGTGGTACATAGGGTCGCTATGAGTCGGAAATGACTCAATGGCACCTAACAACAATAACACCAACATTTTCATTAACAAAGACAAAATAAATAAAAGAGCTAATAAATGATACAGGGGCTTGAAATGTCAGAAACTAGCTCTTGTTGGATTTCTCCTTCACTCGCCCAGCCTGACTATGAACTTGGCAACTTCCTGGGGGAATTCTCCATTGTAAATGTTTTTGTGTATTTATTTCTTTAGTCTTCTTCTCTCTCTGCATGTTTGACATAGTTGATATCCTATTGAACACAACTGATTTTAATAATAAATACAAGTGAGGGATGGACACAGGGAATGGTAAACTTCTGTACAGGGCCAAATAATAAAATAGCAATTTCATTGCATTGGACCTTTAGGAATGATAGTCAAACCTGTAAAACTCTACCAAATGTATTAATCACAGTCCAATGTTAATGCCTTATTCATCCCACGATAATTTGTGCCTTTAAGAGACTTGATGTCCTATTCCAAGTAAGTGATTAAGTTACTATTACCCTTGCCATGTTGCAATGAATATCTATATTTATTTCTCACTCACCAGAGCATGAGTCATTCCCTATTCCTTTTCCCCTTGTTTCTAATATAGTATCTTACACATAGTAAGAACTGTTTCTGATGAACAAGTGAATAACTTTATGAGTGGATAATTTTTAACGGAGATGTTTCAGACATTATGCAGGCTTATGGGAATGTTATTTAGGGCCAGGGGAGCTTTTGGTGGCAATTTGAAAATCAAAGTATGAAGGCAACTCATTTTCATGGGCAGCACCTGCCAAGCTCTCCTTAGGAACCATTAAGAGGTTGCACAGATCACTTGCTCAATTCATATTAGATACTATTCTCTCTTTTTTCCCTCTCTTTCTCTCTCTTTCCCTTTTAATTAACCTGAACTTGAAGATAAAAAAATGAACCCACAAACTACCCAGTTTCCTTAATTGCATCATTGTCTGACATCATCTGTGGCCTAATTTAATAGCAAAAGAGAAAGAGCATGGTTATAAATATTAAAAAAAAATAATTGTAATTTGTATATTATCTTGGTACTGAGTATTTTGCCTACATAATATTACCAGCTTCCACCATATTCCCATGAGGTTGGAGAATGTTATTACCAATATAAAGATAGGAACACTGAGTCACAGAAAGACCTAAATAATTGACTGATTCCTCAAAGCTAGTCTACTGTTGCACCTCTATAGGTATCCAGGGCATAGAGTTTCTTTTTCTCCTTTTTCTGTGGTGCTTCTTTTTAATAAGTCACCTTAATAAATAAGGAATATATGGTGGAAGAGCTCTGAGTAATAAGCAGAGTTCTATTCAATGGTGATTTGGTGAAGTCCTTAAAGAAAACGTCAGAGCTGCAGGACACTTTTTGATCTTATAGAAACCCCTAGTCTACCTCTCAGGAAAAAAAAAAAAGGAAAACTAAAGGATAAATAAACAAAACAAAATACTTTTTTTCAAACTGAAGTTTTCTGTTAAAGTAGATACTCGAAGTTTGCAGAAAGTACATGTAATTCTAATTGAAATTCAGAATTGCAGAAAGATGTATACACCTAGGACTCTCACACTTTGTGTATCACTAGCACTACTAACATAAAGGAAATTGGGCAATAGCTGCAATAAATGTGACAAAGTGCTCACATAAACAAAAATAAAAGGGACAAACACACAAATGAAAACGGGCAAAGGATATGAAAAGGCAAAATTCATAAAATATAATCAACTTCACTAGTAATCAGAGCAATTAAAATTTGAACAATAAGTTTGCAACGGCTATAATGATTGATAAAACCTAGTGTTGGTAAAGATTTGGTAAAACATGTCTGATTGGTGGAAGTGTGAGTTAGGTTCTATTTTGATCTTAGTGTAAACCACAGTTTCATATGTTATACATGAATGCTCATAAATTGACTTTCATATAACAAATAGTTTTATATAAGCTGACAAACAATGACCATTTACAGTTATCTCAGGTGGAATTAATCTGCCAGCTAGCTTCACTTTAACATATTCAACCTTTGCACTTTTTTTTAAGAAAGCAGCGTATGTGAAAGTAAGAGATTGCCTTGTGCCAACTTCCTGGACGGAACTTATGTTAAAGAGATAAGCAGATAATATAAAAAGTACAAAGAGATGCATATGATCATTACTGTGAGGTTTACGGTTTAAAAAAAAAGGAAATAAGAGCTCATCAGTAGAAGATTAATTGTGTATTAGAGAATATCTGGCAGTGCAGGGCTCTAGTTAAGAGCTTGGGCATTGGAGTCTGACAAACCAGACAATTTGCTCTACGATTACTAAGCTTTTTGATCATGAGTGAATTACTCAACCTCTCTAAGCCTCAGTTTTCTCATCTATAAAATGGAGATAATAATTCCACTTGATTCTTTATAAGGATTAATACCCTTACATGCTCAGGAAAAAGCCTCACATTTTCTTAATAAACAATAAATGTGAGTTATTATTATGTGACCATTGAGTGTTGTAGAAAGACTGTGAAATGATACCTGCATAGGCATTTGTATCTAGAGAGATATTTGAAAGAAGATCCACCAAATGTGAACAGCGTTAAGTAGTTATCGGAGTAATGGGATTTAGATGAATTTTACTATTTAAAATCTTTTCTATAGTATCTGAATTTTTCTACAATAATTATACCATTTATATCAGGAAATATACAACAAAACTATTAAAAAAAAACTTCCAGAAATTTAAGAGTTATTGTACTTGGGGCAAGTTTCAAAGAAAATAATAGTTACAGTAATTTTTGTTTTATCTTTATCCTTTAAAAAAAATTGATTCTCTTAAAACAGTGATAGGACATGCTAGAACTTATTTGCTCTTCTTCCTAGGCACAGATCTTGATTACATTTCCCAGATACAACCTTATTTCTGCTTCCTGTTCTTGCTTCTGGGTGGGTCCACACGCGACTAAATGAAATGTGACTAAATGTACATGTCACTTGTAGACCAAATAAGAGCAAGTGTCTTTTTTCCATGCTCTGTTTCCCAGCAGTGCAACTGGAAGAGGACTCCAAGGCCAGAGGAGATGGTATTGCCCAAAGATGGAAACAGCCTAGATTCCTGAATCACCTTTTGGGGACAGCCTCCCAGGAGGGTCACCTGACCAGGAACATCTGTACTGGTCTTTATGTGAGTAAAAGTGATAAACTACTGAAAGTTGGAGTTTGTTACTGTGGTCCTTCTAGCCTGACTGATACAATTATACTCCATTATCATTAGTCTACACATGACCAGTGAAGACCCCATACATGACACTCTTTTATTCAATTAGTTAACTTGTATAATGTACCACTATTAATCAACCCCTAACCTAAGGACTTGAACATTCCAAATAATCTATGTTCTACTTTCCTTTGAAATTCTGCAAGTATATACCTAGCAGTGGAATTTCTAGATCTTCAAAGTATGCAAATGTTCAGCTTTACATGACAGTGCTAAATTACTTTCTAAAGTGTTATGCCAATTTTTGATTAAGCACTCGACTACTAGTCAAAAGTCTGGCAGTTTGAACCCACCCAGAGACGCCTTAGAAGACTGGCCTGGTGATCTTCCAAAAGATCACAGCCTTGAAAACCTACAGAGCAATTCTACTCTGCACACACGGGATCGCCATGAGTCAGAATCCACTTGATGGCAACTACCAACAACAACAATATATGTCGCTCCAAATCCTTGCCATCACAGTAGTATTATCAGACTTCTTAATTTTGGCCATTTGAATGGGAATAAAATGGGAGTCACACTGTGGTTTGATTTGCATTTTTAAGATCACTAGTGAAGTTAAGCCAAGATGCTTTGGAAGAAAAAAAATAGAGAAAGGGAATTGCATTACTGTTACCGAATTCTAAAAGGTGGGGTCCTTGTTCGGTGCCCTCAGACTTGCCAATTATCTGGACACCAGTCTTTGAGAAAGTAACTTTATTGCAATGTGCAGAGCAAGAAACTGGGAGGAAGTTCCTCAGATCTGGCTCACCAAGCTACTGGGGAAAAAAAACCAAAACAAAACCCATTGCCGTTGAGTCGATTCCAACTCATAGCGACCCTATAGGACAGAGTAGAACTGCCCATAGGGTTTCCAAGGAACCGCTGGTGGATTCTAACTGCCAACCTTTTGGTTAGCAGCCAAACTCTTAACCACTATGCCACCAGAGGAAGTAGGGCTTATATGTGATTTGGGTAGCAAGATGGTGGCTGCGCAGGCTTACTGAGAAGGGAAAATTCTAGAAGGCGGCCAGGAAACATATGGTTCTCGTCAGACCTGTTGCTTTTGAAGAGGGTCTTGGTGATGATTTTCCTTCTGTTTCCTTCCTCCTATTGCTGCATCCTCTGTTGAGGTCAATTAGCGGTCACAGCTAGCCTTTCTATGCATGCGGGGTGGGCTAAATCTGGCTTGGGCTAGTTTAAGGACTAACGGAAATTTACTGGCATTCGTAGGGTCAGCTTACATTACTAGAAATTAAGGTTGAGTAATAAGATTATAACAATTAAATTAGAAAGGTCTAGTCAAGGATGGACAGATTGACCAGTAGAACAGAATAGATAATCTGAAACAGATACACACATACTTGGAAGTTTTACATACAAATAGTCCCTGACTTACGAAGTTTGAGTTACGACAAACTACACTTATGAATGTCTTTCTTTTTTTCTTTGACTACATCTTGTTGTTAGTAATATGCATGCAGGGGATATGGAAAAAATTGCTGAGTTATGTGAACATGCTCCGAGCATTTGATCAGGATAATATGATGAAAGAGATCAGTGGAAAAATTATCCATCTGGCAAGAACACTGAATTTAGAACTGGATATTGCCGATGTGGAACAGCTAATAGATCATGAAGAAGGGGAATTGACAGATCAGAACTTAATGGATTTTGAAGAGGAAAGAAATAGTGAAGAAGAAAGAAATAATGAAGAAGAGGAAAAAGAGAAGTTGTCAAAAAATTTAACAGTGAAAGGATTAGCTGAAGTCTTTTTCTAAACTAAATCAGGGGCTTCAGTTGCTTGAAAACATGAACCCAAATGCTGACAGCTTTGCTAAAGTTGATAGGCAGATTCAGGAAGCAGTGAGATGTTACTGTGAAATATATGAAGACAAAAAGAAATGGACCATATAGGCAACTCTCACTAATTTTCTGATTAGAAACACCATCCCTATTCCCAGGGATAATCGAGATAATTCAGAACCTTCTGCAAGTGGAGTGATTACTGCAACTGACAAAATGCCAACGTTGTAGAACTCTTCTGCATCATCAGAGTAAATTTTTATGATTTGTATATTTTCATGTAGGTATTAAAATATATCTGTAAGTTTATATGTAATGTTTCCAACTCTCAAAGACATAAAGATGGGGTTTATAAAGAAACTTATAATAAAAGGCAATAATAATGAAAACTAAAAAAAAAAAAAAATGAGATATTTGACTTATGTCAGAACTGACTTGTGTTGGAGCTGTTGGAACAGAACCCCATCGTAAGTCTGGGGACTACCTGTATGCCAGAGCTAGTGTGGGGGAAAAGTGAAACCATTCAATAAACTGAGCTAGAAAATTTGGTTATCTCAAGAGAAAAAAAAAAGAAAGCGTTTAGTTCTTTATCCAACACCACGTACAGAAACCAATACCAGAGAGATGAAATTTTTAAATGTCAAATACAAGACCTTAAAACTTTTAGTAGAAAATAGAGGTAAATATCTTTCTGACTTTGGGGAGGGGAAGAATTTGTTAAGGCACAAGAAACACTAACCATAAAGTAAATGATTGACAAATTTGAATACCTCAAAATCAAGAATTTCTATTCATAAAAGGTATCATAAATGTGGTGAAAAGACAAACTACAATTTTGAAAAGGAAAGAAATGCTGAAAAAGAAAGAAACAATGAGGAAGAGGAAAGATAGAAGTTGTCAAAAAATTCTACAGTGAAAAGATTAGCTAAAGTTTTTTTCTAAACTAAATCGGAGGCTTCAGTTGCTTGAAAACAGACCCAAATGTTGATTGCTTTACTAAAATCGATAGGCAGATTCAGGAAGCACTGACATGTTACTGCAAAATATGTGAAGAAAAAAAGAAACGGACCATACAGACAAAGCTCACTAATTTTCTCACTAGAAACACCATCTCCGTTCTCAGGTATAAACTAGATGACCTTCCACAAATGGAGTTATTACCGCAACTGACAGAATGCTAATGTCATCAAATTCTTCTTCATCGTCACAGTAAGTTTTTATGACTTGTGTATTTTTTTAATGTATGTATGTATTAAAATTTATCTGTGTGCTTATGTGTAATGTTTCCAATGCCCAAAGACAAATAAAGATCGGATTTATAAAGATACTGATAATAAAAGGCAATAATAATGAACATAAAAAAAAGAAAGAAAGAAGGAGGCACTGGACTTATGTCAGAACTGACTTACGAGAGAGTCATCAGAATGGAACCCTGTCATAGGTGGGGGACTACCTGTAGTTACATATGATTAAATCAGTTGGCTTTAAGTAAAGCAGATTACCCTCCATAATATGGGTGGGCCGCATCCAACCAATTGAAAGCCTTAAGAGCAAAAAGGAAGTTTCCTTAGGGTGTATTCTGCTTATAGTCTATAAATAGGCATCTTGCCAGAGCTCCTTCATTCTTCACTCTTCCCATCTCCTCACCTGTGAATTTTGGGACACAAGCCTACAGGAATCTAGAGAACCCTGACTAAGACACCATATGACTAGTTATGGCCAATGGGCTGTGAGCAGAAGGGGCACCAGCCTTGCCAGGCTCAAGTATTTAACTGCTAGTATGAAACCTGTAGTTCTGCTCTTTCCCAGCCATCACGGAAGCACATTCCAAAATGGAACCTCCATCAGCCTGAGTCCCTGAGTGACTATTTTGAGTAGAGGCCTTCAAATAAGCCCCACTGGCTATTTATGTGAGTGAGAAATAAAAATTTATTGTTAAAGACAAACTGAGAAAATATTTGCAACACCTACAAATGATGAAGAATTAGTCTAAAAAATATAGAATTCTTGCATACCACTAAGAAAAAGACAAGTGACCCCAGGGAAAAGTAGGCAAATGACACAAACAGGCCTTCTACAGAAGAGGAAATCTCTATGGCTAATAAACACATGATGAGGTAAAAAGTAATTTTTTCAAGTGAATGAAAATATTCAGACTAGAAAGTAAAAAGAAAAAGAAAGTGTTGAATTTCCTTTTGTTTCACCCCTTATGCTTCTGTCTTCTTCCATCAAAAAATAATGCTTTCCTTCAAAAATGAATTCTAGCATTCCATTCTGTGGTCACACATATATAAGCAGTACCAGTGTTACAGACTACTAGACCTTGAAGGTTTGTGTTTGCACATGCACATATATGCTCACACATTCATATATTCATACGTTCATATAGACTTACATTTATTCTAGAGATATTAATTGAGAACTTACTTTGTGTCAGGCACTGTCCTAGGCTCTGAGGAAGCAGCAGTGAAAAAGACAAACAATTCCTGGAAAGAAAAGGACAATAAAAAATCAGTAAGTAAATTATTATCATATTAGAAAGTGCTAAGCGTTATGAATGAAAATAGAGCAGCAAAGAGAGATCAAATGATACCAGGGTTGTTGTATGTGTGAAGTGTTAAACTGGATGGTCGGGGAAAGCTACAAAAAGAAGGCAATATTTGACCAAAGAATTGAAGGAACCATGCTTTGTCAGAGGGAAGAGAGTACCAGGCAGAGAAAACAGTAAGTGCAAAGGCTCAGAGGCATGACTGAGATATCTGAGAAACAACAAGGGGTCACTGTGCCTGGAGTAGAGTGAAAGGAGGAGAGAGAGTAGCAAGAGATAATGTCGGAGGATGAATGGGAGAAGAGAGCATAGATTTCGACAAAGACGTGGCAGTCAGCTTCCATGAAGATTACAGCCTTGGAAACCCTCCGGGCAGTTCCACTCTGTCCTGTAGGATTGCTATGAGTCAGAATTGATTCGATGGCAACAGGTTTGGTTTTTGTAAAGACTTAGATTTAACTCATAAAAGGGAAGAGACATCAAAGTGTTTGGGAAAAGAAGTGACCTGATGTGACTTACATTCTGAAATAGTCACCTGAGTAGCTGTGGTCAGTTGACTAAAAGTGGGCAAGGGTGAGAGCTGGAAGACCACTTAGAAGTCTGTTGCACTAATCCAGGTGAGAGGTGAGTCAAGTGGCTGTAAGGATAGTGAGAGAGCCAACAGTATTTGCTGACAGATTAGGTGTGGTGTGTAAGAGAAAGAGGATTCAAGGACAAAACAAATTTATCGTGACTAATATGCTTCAACTGGTTGTTGTACATTTATGTCTGCATATTAGGAGATAATGCTCATTTTTGCACTAAGTATCTATTTTCTTATTTGTTACTTAATTCTTCTACACCAAAGACTCTAGTGCACACTTTGAAAACAGGAAAGTGAATAATTCATTTTAGGGGTTTAAGACATTTCCATTTCATATGATAAATGAAACTTCAGCCATTGATCAGTTTGTCTATTTGGTTGAAAACATGAGAGAAAGCCACAGGCACAATCTCCTAGCTTTATGTTTTTGGGTGATCATCCTTCATTTAATACACAAAAGTCATAATTTTGGTCTGCTTAAAAGAAGTAATTTTTTCAAAAGCTATTTGCTGAGCGACTTCTACATACCAGGCATTCTGCTAGTGCTGGGATGTGGAGATGACTAAGGTAGGTTTCATACTTTCAAGGAGCCTGTCATCTAATGGGAGATGTAGAAATGTAATCAAGTAGGGGAATACAATGAGATCAGTGATACAATAGGGGCAGTTGTGGTTCAGTGGTAGAATTCTCACCTTCCATGTTGTAGACTTGGGTTCTATTCCTGGCGATGCACCTCAACTGCAGCCACGGTTCACTTGTCAGTGGAGGCTTGCCTGTCGCTACAAAGCTGAATAAGTTTCAGCAGAGCTTCCAGACTAAGACAGGCTAGGATGAAAGGCATGGCAATCTACTCCTAAATATCAGCCAGTGAAAACCCCATGGATCACGACGGTCTGATCTCATTGCGTATGGGCCGACTTGACGGCAGCTAAGAACAATAACAAGTGATAACAATGACAAGTCATATAACAGCACCAGGAATAAAGTTCCATGACAGTATGGAGGATGTTACAACTTAATCTCATCAGAGGATTCGGGGAAGGCTTTACACGAAAAGTTGTTTGAACTTAGACTTATAGGGAGAGGAGGAGTTTACAAGTAGCTCTTTAGGGAGTTGGGCTGGGTGTTCCAGGTAAAGGAAACAATATGTGGGGAGGTAAGGAAGTGTTAAAAAGGGTGACACATTTGTTCGACTGCACTAGAGGTTAAGACTAGAGATTTGGGAGCATGTGAGTGAGTGGTGGAAGGTGAGTTTGAAAAGAAAACTAGCACTAAATCTTGAAGAACCTTGTACATGACAATGAAAGACTTGAAATAAATCCTGTAGACAATGTGAGTTAGCAAAGAAGTTCTCAATGGGGAAATGAGATGATTAGATTAAGACTTTCAAATGATTACCCTGGCAATGCTGTGGAGAATAGATTGAAAAGGGAGAGACCATTTAGTCTACTGCAATGGTCCTAACAAGAGATGATGAAGGCCTACATTGAGCAGTGTGGAAAGTTAAGAGGAGACATATCGAGTTAGGAGGTGCTACTGAGAAAATATACTTAGTCAGACTTGGCTGAGAATGACATATAGGTTCATAGCAACAAGTCTAAGATGACCCCCAGGTATTTTGTTCTGGAAATTGGATGGAAGATAGCATCCTGGCTGGCATGTTTGTTGTGAGGCTGAATGGGTCTATGGATCGGAAGAGCACTTTGGCAGAGAGGGTGCTGGCAGGTGGGCAGCCAGTGTCAGGATGGTTAGCCATATCAAGGAGTCATAAGAAGAGAAGTTGTTTAAGTAGAAAGATGTGCTCAGAGTTTAAGGACGGATAGTATAGCCAGATGGAAATAACTTAAAAGACATTCTGGAGTTCAGGAGTGATGTCTGGCTGGAAAATTAAATGTCACTAACAAACAGTCTCTTGGGACTTATAATTTATATGGAAATGTAGAAATCTATTTTCAAGTCCCTAACAGCAATGAGAAGCTCTGGTGGCTCAGTAGTTAAGAGCTTGGCTGCTAACCAAAAGGCAGGCAGTTCAAATCTACCAGCTGCTCCTTGGAAACCCTATGGGGCAGTTCTACTCTGTCCTGTAGGGTCGCTATGTGTTAGAATAGACTTGATGACAGCAGGTTTGGTTTGGTTTTGGTTTAGTAGCAATGAAAACAAAAACCTTAACTACACATATATTTAACAAATACATTTTATAGACACTTATGTTTTAAAAAACAACAACAAAAAAGTGAGAGCCAGAAAGATTGAAACAAACGAGAACCCTGCTGGAGATGTTGTAAATTTAATCTACATTTTTGGAAGACTGTATGGCAATACATATCAAGAGTTATAAAGATGGTTTCATTCAGTAATCCTACTCCTGGTTATTAAAGGGAAATATTTCAGATGATATTAAAGTGTATATTCATGAATATTTTCACTATTGATGTTATCTATATAATGGTAAGTATGAGAGAATTGTTTAATGTATAGATTTACTTAAAGTAGAAACAAGAAGACTATGAAGAGAATGGGAAGACAATTAACTGATGTTAAACTAGTATCTGTAATGAGTACAACTATGCAAACACATGCATACAAACAGACACAGGAAAAACATTAAATAATGAAAATTAATACAATGATCAGATTATGATTATTTTCTGTCTTCCAAATAAAACGTTGATGTCAGACAACTTTTCAAAAGCTTTAAATATATATATATGTATATATATATATAAAGTCAAAATAAAGTAAACGTGTGCACATAGACAGGCTCAAAACACACTTATTTAAATGTTTTTTGGGTTCCTGGGGACAGTGACCGTGAGGCATGGGGGCAATCTGAATGAGGGTGGAGGAGAGAAATGGGAAGAAAAGACAAAGGAATGAGAAGCTCAGTGTGGCAGGAGCCTCCCTTCACCTCCTAGGGGCTCCATGGTCCACATTGTGGAAGCCTCGCGTCACAACGGATGTTACATGATGCGGGCGGTAGAGCTGGACCACACTGACCACCCTGACACACTCCACTGGGAGCCAGTGCTGTGGCCTCTCCCATGCTGGGCCATGACACTGACAAGGTCGCCGGGTGTATCTGTAATGGAAGATCTGAATTTAGACCATGGCAGGAGATGAGACAACCATGTTTGCTTTTATGCACACATCTGGTTTCACTGACACATTAACCACAGGTGAAGGGGAAAAGGCTACAAGGTGTGAGATTAGCAAGAGTGGGGAGAAAGGAACTTTTTTTTTCTCAAAGAAAAAAAAATCATCAGTATTGCAAAGAGTTTCCGTAGTTGCACACCCACCTCAAAAGCCCCCTCTCGCCACAGGAAGCATGCTGACCATTGGAGGATAAAAGGGACTTGTGAGAAGCTGTTTCTTCACCCTCTACCTGCACAGCTCAGCACACCTCAGTCATGAGGCTTCTCATCCTGGCTGTCCTCGCCATCTGCTGCCTTGCTGCGTGCGTTGTGGAAGGTAGGTTGAAAGTTATTTTTATGAGATAAGGAACTGGGATGGGAGGTCGGTGGGCACATGGTTTGGTTTTGACTTGGTTTTGACTGGGATAAACTGCTTTCCCTATGGCAAGCCTGAGACTCCCCATGTGCAAACTGAGAGTGATAATTTTGATTGTAGGGGACTTGGCAGACTCGGAAGACACGGAGAATTCAGAACCTGAGCTCTTATTCTTTCTAATCGGGTGATTTGGGGTAATTTTCTTAATCTCTCGGGGCCTAGGCTTTCTTCTCTGTAAATTGAATATAATAATAGGCACGCTCACCTGGGATTAAAAGGAAATAATTAAAATATTAATTGCAAATATTAACTCCTTGATTGTTAGCTATGAAATGGCAGTGATGATTATTATATGCCTCTGTAGCTTTTGCCCATTTACTATTGATCTTGATAACTTCTCAAAGCCTTTGAGAGTTCAGTCGCATTGTAGGGATGAGCTAGAGAGTGTATGTTCGGAAACAAATCAATGCTTTCTATTAAAAAACACAAAAAATGACTAGAAGCACATATCTTCATATCCAGGAAATCAATACTACCTTCAAGTATGAGGGGGAGTCTATTATTACTGTCATGAGTGTTGTTACTGTTTATGATAAATTTCTGGAACCTGTAAGAAACCATATGATAATTAGTGCTAACAAATAGATCCACACTTTATACATGGCCGTATCAAATAAACCTGCAAGACATAACCAGCTGATACTCAGACATACAGAACCTCACCTGAGCTTTCACACATATTTCTTAAAGGTGACTTTTTCCTACTGGGTGGAGTTTATTTCTCCTTGTGGCTCTGGTAACAACAGAGAATATCCTTCGGGGCTAATTAGTGCTTCAGTTAAGTGTCCTTGCAACCTCCTCTTTGTAGACTTATTACTTAGACTAGGATATCTTATCCTGGTCATGGCTACCCAAAGGGTCCAAGAATAGAGGTGGCAAAGTCTGGAACTCCCTGAAATTATGAGCAAAACAAAAAATATTGATGAAACTGAACAGTTTAAGATTACTAAATTAGGTTTATGTGGCTGAATTAGGATGAATGTGGCCGAGACAATAGCTTGGTGGAAACCCAGGCCAGTGTCGGGGTGGGAGGTGATGATCTGTTAGAGGGTAAGGAGGGCTGCAGACATGTGGCTCATGCCCCGAGTTATCCACTGGAATGACTTTGATGCCAGCTCCTCTGGGTTTAGCTACTTGTGCACAAAATGGGACAAAACAATCGCTACTTTTTCTCCCCTCTTCAGCGTGAGTGATGGTGATGCTTTAAACTGATAACACAGACACACAAACATTGCTGAGAATAAGGAAAAGGTTTCATGATTTAGAGTACAGCAGGATTCTGTGGGTCTTGGGAGTGCATGTTAGATACTTCACAAAGAGAACTATTTTCGCTTAAGTAGTGAAAGACAGATTAGAATTTTAAAAAGCGGGTTTTTCTCTCTCACTAAGCTAAGAGACAGTTCAGCAAACGTTGAGGATAAAGGACACTGAGTCTGGGTACTAAGAGTGATGACAAGGAGAAGGAGGAACGAAGGAAAGCAATGTTAGTGAACATCTTTTGTTTAATTCCGTGTTTTAAAAAAATGCTTTCTGATGTCAGTGACACTAGTGACCAAATTCTATCATTATTTGCTGTTGCTTAAGATACTTTTTAGCTGAACGTATCCCTGGGAAGCAAATATCAGTCTCTTCAGCTAAGGAGAAAATCAGCATTTAGAAACTTTGAGCAGATTTTACCAAACTCTTAATATTATTATCTCTCTTGGGTTATTTTTCCCTTCAGAGATGAAAGATTGGTCTCTAAACTTAAACGTTTAATTCATTTGAGCCATTTCTATTGAGGATGAATACTTTATGACCCACTTATATAGCATACATTTTATCATTGGGAACAAGCTGCCCTCCCCTTACTTAATGTTACCTTCCCCAAATTACTCTATGTTTATCACGTCACTGTGTTATTTTACTTATTTCACGGTAACCCTTATAACTGTTTGAAACGATCTTATCTGTTTACATGTTTGTTGCCTGACTCTCTCCCTAGAAGATATGCTCCATGAGAACAGGGACAATGTGTGTCTTAGTACCTTAAATAGTGCTTGGGACACAACATACACTCAATAAGTAACTGTCGTATGAATGAATGAATGAGTGGCATTGGGGCATCTGCTAGCTGTATGATTTCTGGATGAAAATATACATGGGGATAGGTAAGAACTAGTTACTTTGTTCACCATGAAACTTCCTGAAGCAATCCTATTAAATTATTTTTCATTAGTTGAACGTTTACTAAGAATCTATGATGTGCAACAGACTAAGAGTGCAGATACGAGTCATCGCTTTTGGAAAGAAGCCTTGTATTCTTACAACATTCTTAGAGTAATTTAGCAGGTGATAGTTTCCCTTTGTTCCCTTGAACTTGGTAATTGTTGATTTATAGTTTTATTTTTGCTTGTCTGTTTGGTTTTCTTTACCAGGTGTGGGGAGTGAAGTCCCAGACAGGAGCGTCTGTGTGAGTCTACATACCCGGTCACTGCCAGTCCAGAAAATCAAGTCCTATACCATCAAGGAGGGCTCCATGAAAGCAGTGATGTGAGTTCGTTCCACCAAAAGCTCGGCTTGGTGGAGCACCATATATAGAAATTCTGATCTCCTCTGGAAAACCTCAATTTAACCAACATCACTTTTATTTTTCCGTATTAACCGAGTCTTTGTACAGTGCCATGAAATAAATATCACAATAAAGAATATTGTCTTCCTTTAAGACTTAACTTAGCAGAAAAATCTGACTAGAAACCAAATGAATACATGTGCTCAGTTCTCAGGACTAGGTTTAGAGAAGGCTGGTCCAGGTCAGGATTTGACCACATAGCCACACCGGTGTGGTATGCTTGTGGTTGGGGTAAGGTAGAGCGCCATGCTTATCAGTTGCTGTATGTCAACGAAATGTGTCAAAAACTAGCCTGCATGATATCATTCTCTTTCCAGGATCTCATTTTCAGAAGTAGCAAGCCTTCTTAACACATAATTGCAAGCTTTGCCCTAATAAATTAAGATAAAGAAATCACCCTTTGCCCAAAAAGAGAAGATGAATGTGTTAGATGTGAAAAGGAAGGAGTTACATAATAATTGGACTAACCAGTTGCTGTTGAGTTGATTCCGACTCATGGGGACCCCATGTGTGTAGAGTAGAACTGTGCTCCATAGGGTTTTCAATGGCTGATTTTTTGGAAGTAGATCTCCAGGCCTTTCTTTTGAGGTGCCACTGGGTGGACTCGAACTTCCAGTCTTTCGTTTAGCAGCTGAACACTTAACCATTTGTGCCACCCAAAGACTCCATAATTGGACTAGATGATCTCAAATGTCCAGTTTAGTTACAAGATGTGGAAGCACAGATGACAAAAGGAACCTATGAATTAGTGTGAACAAAGAAGCTGGGCATCACCTGAGATATTTCCCCTTCATGTTAAAGTAGATGGCAGAAGAAAAAGTGTTCATTTGTGGTCTTGTGGTTCTGAAAGATTATTTCTTCCAGTAATGTCTGCACAAGATCACTTCATGTCTAGTCTGAACCCAATTCCTGGCCTCAAGGCTTTGCAAATGTGGCTAACTCTGTCTTTCTTTTCCTTACATTGCAGTTTTATTACCAAACGTGGCCTGAAAATCTGTGCTGACCCACAAGCCGAGTGGGTGAAAACAGCAGTTAGAAGTCTGGACAAGAAGTCCACAACCAGAAAAAACATGGTCCAGACCACGCCTATGGGAGCCCAACAATCCACCAACACTGCTGCGACCCTGACCGGGTAGTGACCTTCTGGCATCTTGACCCTCTTGCCAGCCAGCCAGCTCCTTTCCCTTTACCAGCCCATGGACTAATTAGATTATATTCACCTTTTAAGAAAGTGTTGCATGAATCAAAAAATTGTTTTTGTATTTTATTTTTTATGTCTTTCACATTCATTTAGATGCTCTAATTAATAAATATTTATTATTAAGAACAGTCCTATAGTCCATTCATTATATATTAGGAAAGGAGTAATACATCACTTATGTTCTATTTCTGTCTTAACTGTACTTCCTTTTTCTTTTTAATATTCACAAAGTTGTGTAACCATTACCATTAATTCCAGAAAATTTTCATCACCTTTAAAATAAATTCCATACTCATTAGCAGCAGAGCTTTGAACTGGTTCTTTCCAGTTAGACACCCTGCTGAGAATTTGCCTTTCCACTTCAGATATCAGAATCTGATTCAGTATATCTGGGGTGGAAAGGCAAATTAGCAGTCATTATTCATTCTCCTCTCCTCCCAGCCCTCGGCAATCACTAATCTACTTTCTGTATCTATGGATTTGCCTATTTTGAGAATTTCTTATAATTGGAGTCATATAATTTCTTAAAAATAAAGAAACAAAAGCTCTTTGTAAATGAGATATAAAGAGGAACTATAATATGTGGATTTTTTTTCTTTCACTTAGAATAATGTTTTCAGGGTTAATCCACGATACAGCATTTATCAGTACTCTGTTCTTTTTTATGACTGAATAATATTCCATTGCATGGATATACCATATTTCGTTTATCCATTCATCAGTTGATGGACATTTTGGTTGTTTCCACATTTTGGCTATTATGCATAATGCTGGTATAAACATTCTTGTGTAAATTTTTGGGTAGACATATATTTTCAATTCTCTTGGGATTGCTGGGTTATATGGTAACTCTATGTTTAACTTTTTGAGGAACTTCCCAACTGTTTTCCAAAGTGGCTGCATCATTGCACATTCGTATCAGTAATGTATGAGGGTTCCAATTTTTCCACATCCTCACCAACACTTGTTATTGTCAGTCCTTTTTATTATACTAATCCTTTTGTTGTTGCTAGTTGCTGTTGAGTTGATTCCGACTTAGGGCAACCCAGGATTTTCAAAGCTGTGACCTCTCAGAAGCAGATTGCCAGTCCTGTCTTCCGAGATGCCTCTGGGTGGGTTCGAACAGCTAATTTTTTTAATTGTACTTTTTTTTCACTTAAAAAAAAATTTACTTTAAATGAAGGTTTACAGAATAAACTAGCTTCTTATTAAACAGTTAAAGTACACATATTGTTTTATGACATTGGTTAACAACCCCACAACATGTCAACACTCTTCCTTCTCGACTTTGGGTTCCCTATTACCGGTTTTCCTGTCCCCTCCTGCCTTCTAGTCCTTGCCCCTGGGCTACCACCAAAGACTGCCCTGACAGGGAACACAACAGAGAGTCCTGGACAGAGCAGGATAAAAACGTAGAACAGATTTCAAATTCACACAAAAAGACCAGACTTTATGATCTGACAGAGACTGGAGGAGCCCTTGAAACTATGGCCCCTGTACCCACTGTTAACCTAGAACTGAAATCATTCCCAAAGCCCATTCTTCAGACATAGATAGGACTATAAAACCAAAAATAACACACATTAAGAATGTGCTTCTTAGTTCAGATACATGAGAACAAATGGGCAGCTCCCGTCCAAAAGCAAGATAAGAAGACAAGAAGGGACAGGAACTGGTCAAACAGACACAGGGAACCCAAGGTGGGAGGGAGGAGTGTGCTGTCACATTGTGGAGATTGCAACTAACGTCACAAAACAATATGTGTATAAGTTTTTGTATGAGAAATCAGCTTGAGCTGTAAACTTTCACCTAAAGCACAATAAAAAGAAAAAAGTGAGGATTTTGAAACCAAGTTGAAGGCTCTGTCTACTCCATCATAACTAGAAGCCTGATTAGATAAATCAGCCTTGTTATTCCTAAACCCTAGTCAAATTTAACATGCATCCAGAAGGAGCAAACATGCTATGATACAGATTTTCCTTTGTGAAACCTTCTTGGCAGGTGGAAATCTCATTGTTTCTGCAAGTTAGTGAAGGGGGAAAAACAAAAGCAAGAAAAGAAAAGCAGCCCTGTCCATACATATTAAGAAAACAGGGAGCCTGGGTCTTCAATACAGGTGTAACTCTGAATCGCAGACTAAATAAAACTGGGGGGAAGAACAAACACCCAAAGAAATACATAGGGTTTTGAGAATATTTTAAATTAAACTTTAAGTTAAATAAAAAAGAGAAGAAAAAAAAATTGAGCCACAGAGAGGTTGATGTCTTGGCTAAGGGCGTATGGTTATTGAGAAAAACTGGGTTTGGTCCCAGATATTCAACTTTCCATGACATCACACCTCACGGAAAAGAGTTACAGTGTAAGATTCTTCATAGGGTGGATGTAAGGTAGGAATTCTCTGAACACGGTCACATAATATAATGAATCTCAAAATTTTTAAGTTAAATTAGAAATATCAGAAGGTTGTTTTATAGAAATATTGAAGACTTGATACAATTTTCTGAAGACTACATGTAACAAGTACTTCCTGTTTTATTTTTGTAATATATGTTTAAATAATTCTTATGTAACCAGCGGTATTTTCTTGCTTTACAAATATTAACTCATTAAATCACATATAGAATACCTCAGTTAAAGACAGAACAACTGAGGCATAAAAAGGTTAATTAACTTGCTTAGGATCCTGTGATGAGCAAGGGGTACAGTTAGCTTTGAATCCCTAGAAACATGGTTTCATGTTTACACTGTTGACCATGATGTTATATTTTCTTCCTCCCTCAGAGAGCCAGTTCCCTTAAGACCAAACCATCTCTAAGGAATCCATGAAGCATTAAGACTATTCAGGCTTACATAATATTCTCATCTCACTTCACTCATTCATTCAGTAAATATTTATTAAGGACCTACTATATGCCAGAAACTGAAGTCCCAGCTTTCATGGAACTTCCTGGTGAAATCTGTCCTTTTTCCCTTTCCCCAAGAACTGGAACCATTCTTTCATCTATTCAAGTCAACCAACAGATGTTTGTTGCGTGTGTGAAGCATTCCAGATGCTTTGCCGCATTGGAATGCAGTGGTGAAACCAGACACAGTCCTGACTCCAAGGAGTTTGTGGTACATGGGGAAACACATGTCAGCAGACAATTTCAACATAGTGTAATAAGTGCAGAGGGTGTGAATTTTGGAAGTACAGGGAAGCAAACCTGTTCAGGTTTTATAGGTGGGGAGGATCAGGACAGGCTTCCCCCTTGCAAACAGTATTTAACCTGAGATTTGAAGAATGCATCAGAGTTATCAAGAGGGTTTCAGTGTCTTCAGTGTGAACAGCGCATGCAAAGACTTGGAGGTTGGAGAAATCTTTATGCATTAAGGAAATGCAAGTAGTTTAATATGACTGAGGAATAGAATGAAATTTGAGCATTAAAAAGAGTGGTGGTAAAAGATGGGAGACAAAGGAGACATCACAAAGGGCCTTGTCTACCACACAGAGGAATGTGTACTTCATCCTAATGCCTATGGGAAACAACATTGGCTGCTGGGTGGACAACTGAGTGTGAAGAACACCATGAGAGCCAGGAAGCCAGTTGGGAGGTGGCTCTAGATCTGGTGACTTTGAACTTGGCCTGGCATGGTGTGACATTTTTCCTTTTCCTCATGGGCCTTTGATGCTTAAGCAGGTGAACATGTTAGCTGACAGTGTGGCTCAACTCTCCAGGCCAAATGGTTTGAGGTCTTGAGCCTGCAACAAGGTTCACCAATTTCCTTGGCTGTGGGAATCCGGGACTGTGAAGGGAGAACATTGCATTTATAGGAACTGCCTTACTATTTGCATTATTTATTGGCTAAGTTGGTAGTCTAGGAATGTTTCACTTTAAGATCAGATCTATGGGATCAAAATTGGGGCCAACATCTAGAGGAAAGAGGAAACTGAGTGGAAGTCTTCTCAAAATTCAGAGACAAACAATAAACATGGTATCAGTGGCTTTAAAGAACCACAGGACAATCTTTTCTGAATTATTCAATTTCCTGAATATTTGTGAGTACCTTTGGACTACCATGGACTGGACAAAGGACCAAGTCTGATGTCACAAAGCTCATGATTTAGTGGGGAGAAAGCACGTACACAAAAACCATTCCCACTTGGATGCTCCAAACAACTCGGCTCCTGGATGACCTCCTCAGGGAGACTTTTTTGGTGTTCCCAGTCTAAGTTAGGCACCCCCTCCCATACACCGCCTCAGCTCCTGTGCTTACCTCTCCCTCTCATTGCCCATATCATCATGAAATATCAATTTATTTGTTTTCATTTTCTATCTCTCTAACTAGCCAAGGGAAAACTCCCCAAAACCTAAGCCTGTTGCCACTGAGTCAATTCCAACTCATGGCATCACCATGTGTTACTAAGTAGAACTGTGCTCCATAGAGTTTTCTTGGCTGTAATCTTTATGAAAGCAGGTCACCATATCTTTCTTCTAGGTGCCACTGGGT
Source organism: Trichechus manatus latirostris (assembly GCF_000243295.1). Classification (NCBI taxonomy): domain Eukaryota; kingdom Metazoa; phylum Chordata; class Mammalia; order Sirenia; family Trichechidae; genus Trichechus; species Trichechus manatus. The sequence continues at coordinate 1,711,254 of NW_004444053.1, forward strand.
AGATTGGAACCACCAACCTTTAGGTTAGTAATCAAGCACAAACCATTTGTGCCACCCAGGGACCTCTAATCAAGGTGTTGTTGTTATTGTGAGCCATTGAGTCAATTCTGACTCATAATGACCCTATAGGATAAAGTTGGAGTGCCCCATAGGGTTCCCTAGGCTGTGATATTTACGACAGCAGGTCACTAGGTCTTCTCTCCTGCAGAGCTGCTGGTGCGGTTGAACTGTGTCAATCCATCTTGTTGAGGGTCTTCCTCTTTTTCATTGACCTCTACTTTACCAAGCTTTATGTCCTTCTTTGGGGACTGATTCCTCCTGATGACATGTCCAAAGTTCGGACAAAGTCTTGCCGTTATCCCTTCTAAGAAGCCTTTTGGCTGTACTTCTTGTATTTCTACTTTAGCAGTTACCATAAGAAGCTATGGGAAGACTGCAGAAGAGAGAATATTTAAATCTGCCGTGAGGAAGTTAGGAAAAATTCTGAAGAGGTGTGTTATGGATTGAATTGTGTCCCCCACAAAATGTGTGGTAACTTAGCTAAGCCATAATTCCCAGTACTGTGTGGTTGTCCATCATTTGGTGATCTGATGTGATTATCCTACGTGTTGTAAATCCTAACATCTATGATGTTAATGAGGTAGGATTAGAGACAGTTATATTAATGAGGCAGGACTCAGAATCTACAGGATTATGTTGTATCTTGAATTGATCTCTTTTGAGATATAAAAGAGAGAATCGAGCACAGAGCATAAGGATCTCCTACCACCAAGAAAGCAGAGCTGGGAGCAGAGTGCACCCTTTGGACCTGGGGTCCCTGCACTGAGAGTCTCCTAGAAAAGGGGGAAGATTGATGACAAGGACCCTCCCCCAGAGCCGACAGAGAGAGAAAGCCTTCCCCTGGAGCTGGCTCCCTTAATTCTGACTTCTAGCCTTCTAGACTGTGAGAGAATAAATTTGTCTTTGTTAAAGCCATCCACTTGTGGGATTTCAGTTATAGCAGCACTAGATAACTAAGACAAGATTATATAAAAATTGGACCTTTAAACATGAGAAAGAGCTTACCAGGAAGAGAACTTAGGTGTGGGCACTCAAGCCAGAGGTAAGAGCATGAATGGAAACACAGAGACAGGAGAGAGTATGTCACGTGTATTAGTTTCCTACTACTGGTGTGCCATTGAGTCAATTCCGAGTCACAGTGATTCCATGTGACATAATAGAGCTACCCCATAGGCTTTCCTTGGCTGTAATCTTTACAGAAGCAGGTCACCAAGTCTTTCTCCCTTGGAGCCACTGAGTGGGTTCAAACCACTAACCTTTCTGTTAGTAACTGCGTGCTTAACCCTCACACCAGTAGGGCTCCTCATTAGTTTCCAGGGGCTTCTGTAACAAAGTACCACAAACTGGGTGACATAAAAACAACAAGAATTTATTCTCTCACAGTTCTGGAGGCTAGAAGTCTGAAATCAAGGGTGTCGGCAGGGCTGTGCTCCCTCTGAAGGCTCTAGGGAAGAATCTTTCCTTGTCTCTTTCTAGCTTCTAGTGGTTGATGGCAATCCTTAGCATTCCTTGGCTTGTAGCTGCATCATTCCAATTTCTGCCTTCTTTTTCTCATGACCATCTTCCCTCTGTGTGTATCTATGTCTCTATGTCCACATTTTCCTTTTTTTATAAGGACACCCATCATTGGACTTAGTCTCCACCCTAATCCATTATTGACCTCATCTTAACTTGATAACATCTGTAAAGACTCTATTTGCAAATAAGGTCATTTTCAAAGGTCCTGGGGTAGGGACTTCAACATATCTTTTTGAGGACTCAATCCAACCCACAGCAATATGTTTCCAAGATGGCTAGGTTATAGAGCTCAGGGATTACAGAGGAACAGTGGCTTGAGGCTAGATTGAGAAGGCCCTGTGTGCCATGATAAAGGCTAGGGTTCTAAGTAAAGGGGCCCAGGGAGCAACATGATAAGAACTGAGATTCAGAAAGATAACTTGCAGGAGTGTAGGAAATGGTTGGGGGCAGAGGAAACTAGTTAGTTGACCATTGCATTGGTCCAGGTTGGAGAATATGATGGACTCAATAAGGGTGAGGGAGCACAAGACAGAATTGTGATGACTTGTTACCACTGGACATGGGGAATTAACTAGTTGGAGGAATTGAGACAACTTCGAGGTTTCCAGCTTGGGTTAAGAAACAGCATAGTCAACTGGTAAGATTTTAGTTTAATTTCTGGTATGGTTACAGATAGACCCCAAAGAAAATAAAAAGCACCAAGGAGAGGGAAAGGAGGAGAATGAAGAGTCCTGGAAAAGTAAAAAATCTAGTTATCAGCCTTAATATTCAAGTAATTCAGACAAAAGTCCAACTACATTTTTATTCCCTCATGACAGACAATTCTTTTTCACAGAGACAAGGCAAGAAGAAGCCTGAATATCTGTGAAACTCTTGATGCTCCTTGGGAAAAAATATACACATAAATCGAATACAGTATCCACGGGGTGAGTCACCAGCGTTATTTTAAAAGGGATTTGTCACACGGCAGTGGGAGGCAAAGAGGAGCAGAGAGATGAATCAGTAATGAGAGATAAAGAGAAAAGAGCTGAAAGTAAAGATTTCAGGTGGGAATCAGGAGCGCCCAAGCAGGACTGAAAGGTGGAGTCTGCTGGGAGAGGGTGAGGAAGGAGGACAAAGGGACTTTTTCTTTCCTTGGGAGGAACCAGTGAAAATTGGGACAGACAACTGAGGGTGCAAGGCCAGAGAAGTAACTTGGCATTATTGGTTTGGTGGCTAGGAAAGGAAATTTAGAGGAATCTAAGCCAAGAGAAAGTCGCCAAAAAGAACTTCTAATTAAATGTGAGTGATGTGTGTTGATTTCCTGCCACACTGGGTTGCCTAGAGTAACTGCTAAGGTTGTGTCATCAGCTTCCTCCTGAAACCTGTGATTTTTCTCTTCAAGTTACAATTGCTGAATGAGAAGTTGGGAGAAAAGTTTCACATTCTAGAGTAAAGAAGCAAAAGACCACATGGCCAGACTGAGATGATCTCAATCAGAATCACTAGATGGTGTTTGAAGGAGGAATGAATTCCCATTTCTCTGAAGACTGAAGGTAGGAGTCTAGGATAGTACGGAGGAGTGGGTGGGTGGAGAGGTGAATGGGAGAGGAGCATATGGGTGAACTGGCCTGTTTAAGTGAAAGGAAAAGGGAGGGGCCATAACATGATCTATCTCTCCCTGTCTTTCTGAGAGATACTGGTGTGGTGGTTAGGAGCCCTGGCTCTGCCTCTATTTATGTTATATATTGGCTTCACTGCTTACTTTACACATAACTGACCCTGGGGAAATTCCTTGATCTCTCTGTACCTCAGGTTACCTCATTTTTAACACTGGAACAATAATAATAATGCTGACCTTATAGAATTACTGTAAGGGTTAAATAATTGAAAACAGAGCCTGACACAGAATATAGACTCAATGAACATTAACTTTTATTATCCCTAGTCTATGGGGTAGGATGTGGTAAGATGGGGAATGGATGGAATAGATACATCAAGCATCTTTAGAATTTCCTGGAGGCTGACAATTTACTGGTTGAGACCTCTGTTTTTATTAAACTGGCAAAATTGAGTTTAACTTTCTTTATATTTCTAATAATTGTATCTAACACATCTAAATCATAGAGTGTTCTATGAAACACTCATTCCACATGAAAGAAAATTCTGTGGTCAAATGTATTTAGGAAACAATTGTACCACACCCTCCTCTTGGAGAACCGCAGTGATATAGTATTCAAAGTCTGAGAAATACTGTGGAAAAAGTCCCTGTTTAGCCTTGCCTCTTTCAGTGTTTCCTTGAGTTAACCTGAGCACAGAACTCCTTTCCATGTACTATTTATTAACATTCTAGGAACACCTATTGAACACAAGTTCTTCAAAACATTGTTGGAGGCCAAAAATCTACCCAGATCCATAATCCCCAAAGGACAAAGCTATAATCCATTAATCATTATAGCATAATCAAAATAGAAGTCTGCTTCAGGTCCCCTTATTTCTTGTGTTTCTATAATATGTTGGAACTTAACAGTTCCATTTGGAAATGCCTGTTGTCTGGAGGGTGTTGTGTGTGTGTGTGTGTGTGTGCGTATGTGTATGTGAATGTGAGATGCTCACAGACACTTTAATTCCTTTAGATTGTTAATTAACTAGGCACAGTCTAAGTATTTGCCTCCCAGCATTTATTGAGCACCTATTGTGAATAAGATACCATGCTAAGTACTGCTGGGGCCAAACTAGAATACTTGATGGTTCCTCAACTTTCCTATTTTGGTGGTTTTGCTTACACTTGTCACTGTACCTGGAATGTGACACCCTGCTCCCTCTTTCTTCCTTCTTCAAGCATCAGTGTTCGTCTCAGATGCCACCTTCTCCAAGAAACCTGACCCTATCCTTCTGACTCCATCTATCTGCGGCCTCTTTAAACCCTCGAGCCTTTCTTACGGCATTTATTTTACTCTGTCATGAATTGTAGACATTCATGACCTTCTCATCCTTCAAAAAGACTGAATTTTTTTGACAGCAGGGACTATGTCTTATTAATCTCTATATTTCCTGTGCCACCTACAACAGGGCTTGCCCAGAGACTGTGCTTAATATGTATTTGCTGAATTGGAACTATTAATTAATTAAACTATTACATTAAATGGGGGCAGTGGTAGAATTTTCGCCTTCCATCTGAGAGACCCAGGTTGAAATTCTGGCCAATGTACTTCATGCGCAGGCACCACCCGTTTGCCACTGGAAGCTTGCATGTTGGTATGATGTTGAATAGGTTTCAGTGGAGCTTCCAGACAAAGGCAGACTAGGAAGAAAAGCCTGGTGATCTACTGGCTAAAATTCAGCAAGTGAAAACGTTATGGATCACAGTGATGGGGTCACCATGAGTGGGGGCCAACTAGATGCAGGCTAACAATAACAGCAATGTTAAATTAAAAGAATATAAGGCATAGTCCCTGACACTTAAGTCATTCAGATTATAGTTGTGGAGATAATACCAACACATGAGAGTATAATGACAACAGAAGGCAGAGGTGATTGATAATTGCCTAGTAAATGAAATGGGCTGAGAATGATAGCATGCTTCCTTCAAAGAATTAGCTCCAATTGATTGGTAGTGGCTGCTTGACGTTCTGTGTTGGATGAGAGCTTCAGGCTACTTTCTGGCTTGGTGGGAAGAGGGCTGTGATCAGTTATTGATGTCTGCCTTGTGTTATAGGCTGGCTAGAGGTGGCATGTGTTCAGATTATTCGGTGATGCTGGTATAGTCGATGATGTATGGGGCCCAGTGAAGGTGCAGGTCATTGTGGACTGACTGGGTTGGTCAGAGAAGATGTGTGTCTTGGAGAAAGAGATTTCAAGTGGGCCATGGGGGATGAGTAGGATTTAAAAGTCAAAGCAAAGGGTAGGAATGATGTAAGCAAAGAAGTGTGGAGGTGGGAAAGACCAAGATATTTGTTTGTGGATTATTTGATTAGTTTCTCTCTCCCATTAGACTGTAAACTCCATGAAAGCAAGGCCCATTTTTGCTCTGCTCATGACTGTAAACCAATGCTTGGCAGTGCTCCTGGCACACAGCAAACAGTCAAATATGTGCTAAGTAAGGAGTATGGCCAGCAGAGTTAAGATGACAATTAGGTGGGAATAAAGAATTGCTATGGAGGAACAGTGAAAGATGAATGAAAAGGTGGCTTAGGGAATAATTCTTGAGGCTGAAGAATTAACTTTATCTTGTAGGCATTTTGAAGAGCTAACATTGTTTAGGGGCATCTTACATTATACTGAGGTATCAGTGGTATCTGAGCAGCTTATCTCACAGGTGAATTAATATAGAACCACCACATTTAGAACCACTTCCCATCGTTTGACCTCATCACAGAAGCACAGATCTGTGTCCACACCAGTAGAAAAAGCAAGTCCCAACAAAGTATGGACATCCAGGCAAATCCTTGGAGCTGGAGCTGAGGTTGAACATCCTTTCATGGACAGACTGCAATCTCTTGCCACAGACAAGCAGGCCATTTGTGACACAGGGCCAGGACACACGGTCATGAGCAGAGAAACCTGTAGCACTGACCTTCTTCCCTGCCCTCACTGACGTCACTATTGGCAGTTCAGTTTGGGAAGAAGGTTCACGTTGAATCTCAGCGCAACTTCATGAAAGAGCTATGTTGTTGTGCCTTGAGGCATCACTCATGGAGAATATCAAAATGGATTGAGAGAAAAAGTGGCTATTTATACATCCAGGCCATTAACTTTCTACCTGGACTGAATATAAGTATTAGTGTTCATTTTTCATTGAAAATAGAATAGCCAAACTGATAATTTGTCATGATTCTTTCAATCATTTTTTTTATTTTTTTTACTTTGATTAGAATTTCCTAACTTATTACCTCATTATAGTATTCAAAGTTTTCAGTGTTTGGAAGACGTGTTCTTGGGACTCAGGGTATCAGAGTTATTTAAATATTTCAAATGACAACAGCAGAAGAATCTAATGGTTAGACTGGCTACACCTCATTGACACCAACAATCCTATTATATTTGGTTTTTACAAGGTAACAGTAAAAACTATGCTTTATATGTTTGTAATTAAAACTTATATTTGCATGTTTGAAACTGAATAGACTTTAAAAATTAAACATTCCATATAATAGATTTATAGTACTTATTAAAGAAGACATTGGAGGCTAACAAATTCAAAATTTAATTGCTTAGTGCAGTGGAGGTTCTTTTTCTTTTTAAAACATTTCTATTGTTTAAAAATATAAAGAATACATTTGCCAACTCAACATTTTTCAAGTGTACCATTCAAATTACATCAATCATGTTGTACAACCATCACCAATATCCACTGCCAAATTTTCCGTCCCCATAAATGAAAACTCTGTGCTACCTAAATAAAGATCCCCTCCCTTCCCCCATCTCTCCCACCCCTGGTAAACAGTATTAACTCTAATCTCTATACCTTTTCCTATTCTAGGTACTTCATATTACTGAAATCATACAATATTTGTCCTTCTCTGATTGGCTTACTTCACTCAGCATAATGTTTTCAAAGTTCATTCATGTTGTAGCATGTCTCAGGACTTCATTTCTCTTTATGGCAGAGTAATATTCCATTGTATGTATGTGTCACATTTTGTTTACCCTTTAATTTGTTGATTGATGTTTTGCTGTTTCCACCATTTGGCTATTGTGAATAGTGCTACAATGAGCTTTGGTATACATTTGTCTGTTTGTGTTACTGCTTTCAAGTCTCTTGGGTATATAGGTAAAAGTGCAATTGCTGGGTCATGTTGTAGCTTTATATTTAACATTTTGACGAACTGCCATACCGTTTTCCAGAGTAGCTGTACCATTTTGCACTCCCACCAGCAAAGAATGAGGGTTCCTATCTCTTCACATCCTTACCACCACTTGTTATTTTCCCTTTTTTTCCATTTTTAGTCATCCTAGAGGGAGTGAAGTGGTATCTAATTGTGGTTTTGAATGACATTGATCATCTTTTTTTGTGCTTGTTGGCCATTAGTATATCCTCTTTGGTGAAATGTCTATTTAGGTCCTTTGCCCATTTTTTGACCAGAATGATTACGTTTCTCTTGTTAAGTTGTAGGAGTTCTTTCTATATTCTAGGTATTAAATTCTTATTGGATACGTGTTGTTGTTGTTCTTAGGTGCCATAGAGTCAGTTCTGACTCATAGTGACCCTACGTACAACAGAATGAAACACTGGCCAAACCTGCGCCATCCTCACCATCATTGCTATGTTTGAGCCCATTGTTGTAGCCACTGTGTCAGTCCATCTCATTGAGGGTCTTCCTCTTTTTTGCTGACCCTATGATTTACCGAGCATAATGTCCTTCTCCAGGGACAGGTCCCTTCTGATAACCTGTTCAAAGTACGTGAGATGAAGTTTTGCCATTCTTGCTTCTAAGGAGATCTCTGGATGTACTTCTTCCAAGACAGATTTATTTGTTCTTCTGGCAGTCCATGGTATACTCAAGATTCTTTAACAACACAGTAATTCAAAGGTATCAACTTTTCGTTGGTCTTCCTTATTCATGGTTCAGCTTTCGTATGCATATGAAGTGATTGAAAGTAACGTGGTTTGGGTCAGGAGAACATTAGTCCTCAAGATGACACCTTTGCTTTTTAACACTTTAAAAAGGTCTTTTGTGGCAGATTTGCCCAATGCAATATGACATTTGATTTCTTGACTACTGCTTCCATGGGCATTGATTGTGGATCCAAGTACAATGAAATCGTTGACAACTTCAATCTTTTCTCCATTTATCATGATGTTGTTTATTGGCCCAGTTGTGAGGATTTTTGTTTTCTTTATGTTAAGGTGTAATCCATACTGAAGGTGTAATCCATACTTTGATCTTCATCAGTAAATCCTTTAAGCCCTCTTTGCTTTCAGCAAGCAAGGTTGTGTCATCTGCATATTGCAAGTTGTTAATTAGTCGCCCTCCAATCCTGATTCCCTGTTCTTCACATAGTCCATCTTCTTGGATTATGTGCTCAGCAGACAGATTGTATAAGTAAGGTGAAAGGATACAATCCTGACACAAACATCTTGATTTTAAACCACGCAGTATCCTCTTGTTCAGTGCCAATGACTGACTCTTGATCTATATGCAGGTTTCTGGAAGTGTTCTGGAATTTCCATTCTTTGTAATGCTATCCATAATTTGTTATGATCCAAACAGCCGAATGCCTCTGAGTAGTCAATAAAACATGGGTAAACATCTTCCTGGTATTCTCTGCTTTCAGCTAAGATCCATCTAACATCAGCAATGATATTCCTGGTTCCACATCCTCTTCTGAGTACAGCTTGAATTTCTGTTGCTGTAGTGCTGCAACCATTTTTGAATTATCTTCAACAAAATTTTACTTGTGTGTGATATTAATGATATCATTTGATAATTTCCACATTCTGTTGGATCACCTTTCTTTGGAATGGGTACAAATATGGATCTCTTCCAATCCATTTGCCAGGCAGCTGTCTTCCAAATTTCTTGGCATAGACAAGTGAGCGCTTCCTGCGTTGCATCTGTTTGTTGAAACATCTCAGTTGATATTCAGTCAATTCCTGGAGCCTTGTTTTTTGCCAATGCTTTTAGTGCAACTTGGACTTCTTCCTTCAATACTGTTGGTTCTTGATCATATTTCAAGCTCAAGAAATGGTTGAAGTCAATCAATTATTTTTATTACAGAGGCTCCGTGTATTCCTTCCATCTTCTTTTGATGCTTCCTGTGTCTTTCAATACTTTTCCCATAGAATCCTTCAATATAGGAACTCGAGGTTTGAAATTTTCTTCAATTCGTTCCTCCTGAGAAATGCTGAGCGTGTTCTTCCGTTTTGGTTTTCTAACTTTAGGACTTTGCACATTTTATTATAATACTTTACTTTGTCTTCTGGAGCCACCCTTTGAAGACTTCAGCTCTTTTACTTCATCATTTCTTCCATTTGCTTTAGCTACTCTACATCCAAGAGCAACTTTCAGAGTCTCTTCTGATATCCATTTTGGTCTTTTCTTTCTTTCCTGTCTTTTTAATGATCTTTCACTTTCTTCATGTATGATGTCCTTGATGTCGTCCCAGAACTCACGTGGTCTTTGGCCATTAGTGTTCAATGTATCATACTTGAGATGGTCTCTGAATTCAGGTGGGACATACTCAAGGTCATACTTTGGCTCTCATGGACTTGTTTTAATTTTCTTCAGCTTTAACTTGAACTTACATATGAGTAATTGATGGTCTGTTCTGGAGTCGGCCCCTGGCCTTGTTCTGACTGATGATACTGAGTTTTTCCATCATCTCTTTCCAGAGATGTATTTGATTTGATTCCTGCGTATTTTGCCTGGCGAGGTCCACAAGTGCAGTCACGATTTATGTTGTTTTTCTGAAAAAAGGTATTTACAATGAATAAGTTGCTGGTTTTGCAAAAATCTATCATGCAATCACCAGTGTCATTTCTCATATAATTCCCCCAAATTTTCTCCCATTCTGTAGGTTGTCTCTTCACTTTGTTGATAGAGATTCTGTTTCTTGACCTGGGTGCTTGTTACACAAGTGTGTCCGTCTCATTAAAATTCACCTAACTGTTCACTTATAACATATGAACTTTTTGAAATGTGTATTATACTTTAATAAAAAGTTTAGAGGAAGTTATTGCTGATTTCACTCTCTTCATCATGTTTAAGACTGGATTCATTAGGAACATTAGTTAAATTTGACAAAATTTATAGGTAGCAGATTGTTCTAAAGGTGGAAGATTTAATGTGGCTTGAAATAGAAGAATAAAGCTGATTTCTAGTCACATTCACTTTGAAAAATTAATTTTGTGGATTTGATATAATATTAATCACAATCACCTGTGCAATTCCGATAATGAACAGCCTCATAGCTAAAGATGAAAGATGCAGGGTTTGGAAAACTTTATTCACCTAACCAACGAAGAATTTCTTCATCTAGCTTGTCAAATGCTGGGAAGGAAGATCAACAGGCAAAGGGAAATTGCTAAAAATGAAAATATCCTGATATACCCAGATGACATATTATCTCAATATCCTAAAAACAAGAAACAACACCAAGGGCCCTTTTTGGAACACTTTTACTTGCATTAATTCACTGAAGTTTCACGTTAAAAGATATATGAGATGAGGTGGGAAAGGCAGGAATTGTTATGTTTACAGATGAGGACAAAGCGAAGTAAATAGCTAGTTCCAGTCTGCAGAGCCAGGTTTGAAGTCAGCCAGAGTTCTCGACACTGGTCTAGGTCTCTCTTCTGTGTTCTTCAAGTATACTACATACAATATTTCTTATTTTTATAACTAGAAAAAGTATAAATAAGTGTTGCAAAAAACTATAGTCACAAACCTTTATTGAGTGTTCACTGCCTATAAAGAGGAGTGCCAGGGGCATTGGTCAGAAGATAGGATCAATCACTCCTTCCTAGTTGATTGAGATCTCTTCCTCCAACCAGGTCCTTAGCTTTCTCAAAAATTGGATTGGGGGGTGGGGGAGGGGTTATCAACAACAAGCAAAACTACAATAACTCCTGTATTAATGTTCTCCCTGAGACATCAGTAAACATTGTGTGTTGGAAGTTTTGATTATCTGAATTTGGCACAGAAGTCCAAGTGTAATAATGGGGAGGCAAATCATGTTCAATTAACACAACCAAATAAGGCCCCATGAATAGACCAAGGGTAACCTACAAGGACAATGTGAAGACACAATGATTTCTAGCTCCAGTCACTACCAAATAAATATGATTTATTTTTTTAATTGCATAAATGTATGGTGTTTCTCTTATCTTCTTG
>NW_004444053.1:1722743-1724329 GCF_000243295.1 Trichechus manatus latirostris
TGAAGACACAATGATTTCTAGCTCCAGTCACTACCAAATAAATATGATTTATTTTTTTAATTGCATAAATGTATGGTGTTTCTCTTATCTTCTTGTAGAAAAAGGATGCATGAGTGATGCTAAAGTTTGTACTGTCTGCTGTCACCAACAGCCTTCAGAGCTGACTCTAAAATATCTTGGGGGAAGGATCTTGCAGATGAATTTTCTGCAAGGAACTTGAAACTGTTCTGTACAGATAGCTGTAAATTAAGAATGGAAAGGCTTATCTCCTTTCTGATGCTACTCTACATTGGTATACAACAGCAAGCATGAAATGTTGAATCGGCTTTTCCCCCTCGGCCATGACTGTGTCAGGATGCATATTTTTTAGCATCATGTTGGCTTTGTGCTCATCCCCCACCTGTGGTTGGGATTTGCTGTCCACAGGATACTTACTCTAACCTTCAGTGGTTACCGTGGTGATGATTTCAGTCTCAGCTCCATCTTTTCTTCCCTTCAGAACCATAGGAGAGGAGAAAGAGAAGGATATACTTGCTTGTCTTTCTGATTAATCAGTGTGATTCTTAGGGTAAGTACCATCTTTTATTTTCTCTGTACATTAAGAATTTACCAAAAGGATAGATACATAATAACCAAATGAAACCAGTGGCTGTCAAGTAGATTCCAATTCAAGGAGCCCCCATGAGTTGCAGAGGAGATCTGATCCATAGGGTTTGCTAGGCTGTGACCTTTCAGAAGTTGATCACCAGGCTTGTCTTCTGAATTGCTTTTGGGTGGCTTGGAACCACCAAACTTTCTGTTAGTAGTTGAGTGCTTGACCATTTGCGCCACCCAGGGACTCCTAAATACATAATGTTGTTGTTGTTAAGTGTTGTTGAGTCAATTTTGACTCATAGTTACCCTGTGTGACAGAGCAGAACTTCCCCATAGGGTTTTCTGGGCTGTAATCTTTACTGGAACTGATCGCCAGATCTTTCTACAGTGGAGCTTCTGGGTAGGTTCGAACTGCCAACTTTTCAATTAGCAGCCGAATGCTTAACCACTGGGCCACCAGGGCTCCTAAAATTCACAATAGGGACTTAATGTCCTGAATGAGTTCTTAGAGGAGAGGTGGATCATGCTCTCATAGCCCTGGGAGCCACCTTTTCTTTCTGTGCCTTTGTTTTTACCCTGGCCCTAAGATACACAAGGTGTGCTGGAGTTATCACCGTATCCATAAACACATCTGTATATTAGGAAGATTTCTAGGATAAAAAGAGAGAGATAGAGGAAAGGAAACTGTAAAAGGCAGCGTCTCTTGACATTGAGATTAGTATAAATGTAAATGAGTATTTTATTCTTTTCTTGATTACATTTTGTGTGTATGTGTGTACAGCTTTTGAGCAAAAACCCAATTTAGAAATGTATAGCTGTCTTCAGATGACACTAACAAATCATAGGGATTGCTATGAAGATGTATAGTATATTATGCTCTGGAGGAAGAAAGAGATTGTGATTTATTTTTTTAATTGCATAAATGTATGGTGTTTCTCTTATCTTCTTGGAGTCATCTATCTTACAGATTCTTACCCTACTAATCTTGATGG
>NW_004444053.1:1724429-1729531 GCF_000243295.1 Trichechus manatus latirostris
TGATTTATTTTTTTAATTGCATAAATGTATGGTGTTTCTCTTATCTTCTTGGAGTCATCTATCTTACAGATTCTTACCCTACTAATCTTGATGGTAAATTGGATTTATGTAAGCATTTGGAATTTTTATTTTTTCTGAAATGTGTTTACTTCAGCTTATACAATAAGAGAGATTGGCTTCTTTACAGGCTGGGGCAAATGTGAGGAAGACAAAATACTACAGCTACACCTCTTATTTTTGTACTACACAGATCCTGCTGATGTACAAAGACTCAGGAAAGTCAAAACCAGTAAGACATTAACTCTGACAGAACAACCAACCATTGTTCACTGAGATGTGGTTTAACGCTTTTCTCTAGAGACAGTCTTGGTGTAGTGGCAAACACATGGCATTTGAGTCAGACAGCCCTGGCCTCAAATCCCAACTTGGGTAATTCTTGGCTGTGTAATTTTTAATTAGTGGCTAGATCTCCTCTGTATATAATACACTATAACTTTTGTGGTGTTTGTAGGAGTCATATGTGATATAGTGATGAACAAAACAGACAAGAGATGAGATCCCTGCGCTCATGGAGATTTATTTCTTAGGCTTGGGAGATGGGGCGTGGGCAGTGAACTATACACATACACACACATACATCCCATCAAAGTGTGTTTGGAGGCGATGAGTACTAGAAAGAAAAATAAAACAGGATAAGAAGATATAGATGATGATGATGAGTGTGTGTGAGACAGAGAGGGACTGAGATCTATTTTAAGTAGAATGTGGGCAGGACCGACTTCTCTGATAATATCCAGGAGACCTGAATGAAGTGACAGAGAAGTCCTGAACATAGCTCAAGGAAGAACATACCATTTAGGTACATGGAAGAGTTAATGCAAAGGCCCTCAGACAGGAGTGCAGTGGACGTGTTGAGGAGCAACAGTCCTGTGTGGCCAGGACAGATGAGTGAGAGGTGAGTAGAGGGAGACCAGGGAGCTCGCAGAGTGGCAGAGCATACAAGGCTTTGTTGGCCATGAAGGACGTTGGGTTTATTCTGAGTAGAATCAGAAGCCATTAGAGCTTTTTGAGCAGAGTCATGATATGATCTTTTATATTTTAAAAGGATCCTTCTGCGACTCTATGGAGAATAAATTCTAAGGTGTCAAGGGTGGAAGCATAGATTTCAATTAGATTATTAAAATAATCTAAGCAAGAGATGATGGTGACTGGGATCAGCAGTCAGGAGAAGTGATTAAAAAAATGGTGATTTTTAGGATTTTTTCCATATTTAAACTTCTTTGTTGAGGTAATATTTATATACCATAAATTTTACCCATTTTAAATGTATGATTAATGTTTCAGTAAATTTATAGAGTTATACAACAATCACTGCAATCCAGTTTTAGAACATGTCATCATCACAAAAAGATCCTTTCTACCCATTTGTATTTAATACTTGCTCCTGCCCTCAGCGTCAGGCAACTACTAATCTTTCTGTCTCTAGATTTGGCTTCCTGGACATTTAATAAAAATGGAATCATACCATATGCAATCTTTTGATCTGGTTCTTTCACTTAGCATTCTGTTTTTGAGGTTCATCCATGCTGTAACATGTACTAGTAGTCCATTCCTTTTTGTTGCTGAATAGTATTCCATTGCATAGGTGTATTGCATTTTGATTATCCATTTACCAATTGATAGACATTTGGATTGTTTCACTTTTTGGCTATTATGAATAATGCTGCTGTGAATATTTGTGTACAAATCTTTGTGTGGACATGTTTTCATTTTTCTTAGGTAGATATCTAAGAGTGGAATTGCTGGGTATTATTGTAAATTTGTATTTAACTTTTTATGAAAGTGAAAAATTGTTTTCCAAAGTAATTGTACCATTTTATATTCCTATCACCATTTGTGTGAGAGTTGAGGTTTCTTCATATCCTCACTAAAACTTGTTATTGTCTATTTTTTATTATAACCATTCTAGTTTGCACAAAGTGGTACCTCATTGGGATTTTAATTTGCATTTCCCTGGACTAATGATGTTAAACATATTTTCATGTGCTTATTGGCCATTTGTTTATCTTATCAGGTGAAATGTCTATTCAGATTTTCTAGTCTTTAATTTGTTTGTTTATGTCCTTATTATTGACTTATAAGAGTACTTCATATACTTGGAATATAAGTCTTTTATCAGATATATGATTTTCAGATATTTTTCCCAGTTGTGGCTTGCCTTTTAAGTTTCTTAATAGTATCTTTTGAGGTGCAAAAGTTTTAATAAATTCAGCATATTTTTTTTCCCTTATGGATTCTGCTTTGGTGTCATATCTAAGAATTTTGAAATTTTTCCCTATAATGTTTATTCTTAGAATGCAAAGTAATGTCAATATATTTGAGATGTTCTAGAAAATGCAGAAAAAATTAAACAAGAAAAGAAATCACGTACATTTGAGAGAATGTTTTCTAGCTGTCTGTGTCCTGCCTTTTAACACAACTGAGATTGCATGATATATATTGTCATGTAATTTGCTTTATTCTATTATTCTTTATTCTATGGTATTCATGGATACTCTGAAGGGTCTGTTTTGAAAAAACACATTAGAAAAACTGAAGAAAAAAGGCAGCAGAGCAAGAAAAGGAAGCATTGCAAATCAATCTCAGAGTTTTTGTAAAGAAAAATCAATGAATTTAAGTCTAGACGGATTTTTTAAGGTTAGGAGGGATACGGGGTGGTATGGATTTTTAAAATGCACGTAAAATCCTCAAACTCCATTTTAATCAATCTTTCCAGCTTTCTTTCTTCTTTGGTGGTACAGATATTTTTTTTTAAATTTTATTTATTTATTTATTTTTATTGTACTTTAGATGAAGGTTTACAGAACAAATAGTTTCTTATTAAACAGTTAGCATATATATTACTTTATGACAATTGTTAACAACCTGAAAACATGTCAACACTGTCCCTTCTCAACCTTGAGTTCCCCATTATCAGCTTTCCTGTCCCCTCCTGCCTTCTAGTCCTTGTGCCTGGACTGTCATGCCCCATTAGTCTTGTTTTGTTTTATGGGTCTGTATAATCTTTGGCCGAAAGGTGAATCTCAGGAGTGACTTCATTACTGAGCTAAAAGGCTGTCAGGGGGCCATACTCTCAGTGTTTCTCCAATCTCTGTCAGGCTGGTAAGTCTGGTCTTTTATTGTGAGTTAGCTTTTTGTTGTACATTTTTCTCCAGCTCTGTCCAGGACCCTCTGTAGTGATCCCTGTCAGAGCAGTCAGTGGTGGTAGCCGGGCACCATCTAGCTATACTGGACTCAGTCTGGTGGAGGCCGTGGTCCATTAGTCCTTTGGTCCATTAGTCCTTTGGACTAATCTTTTCCTTGCATCTTGTTTTCTTCATTCTCCCTTGCTCCCGAAGGGGTGAGAACAGTGGAGTATCTTAGATGGCTGCTCACAGGCTTTTAAGACCGCAGACACTACTCACCAAGGTAGAATGTAGAATATTTTCTTTATAAACTGTGTTAGGCCAATTGAGCTAGATGTTCCCCAAGACTGTGGTCCCCACAGCCCTCTGCCCAGCAATTCGGTCCGTCTGAGAGTTTGGATGTATCTATGGAGCTTCTATGACCTTTCCTTGTACAAGTTGTGCTGGCTTCACCAGTACTGTGTTCAGTCTTACCCTTCACCAAAGTTACCACTTAGCTATTGTTAATTTAGTATTCCCTGTCCCACCCCTCAGAACCAACAAAGATTGTTTCTTTTTGTGTGTAAATTTTTTCATGAGTTTTTACAGTAGTGGTCTCATACAATATTTGTCCTTTTGTGACTGACTTAGTCAGTATAATGTCCTCCAGTTTCATCCATGTTACGCAATGCTTCACAGATTCATTGTTCTTTATCACTGCGTAGTACTCCATTGTGTGTATGTACCATAGTTTGTTTATCCATTCTTCTGCTGATGGGCATCTAGCTTGTTTCCATCTTTTTGCTATTGTGAACAATGCTGCAATGAATATGAATGTGCACATGTCTATTCGTGCGACGGTTCTTATTTCTCTGGGATATATGCCTAGGAGTGGGATTGCTGGATTGTATGGTATTTCTATCTCTAGCTTTCTAAGGAAGTGTCATATCATTTTCCAAAATGGTTGTATCATTATGCATTCCCACCAGCACTGCATAAGAGTTCTGAACCCCCGGAAGCCTCTCCAATGTTTGTTATTTCCAGTGTTTTTGATTCATGCCAGTAATGCCAGGGTGAGATGGTATCTCATTGTGATTTTACTTTGCATTTCTCTAATGGCTACTGATCGCGAGCATTTCCTCATGCATCTGTTGGCCACTTGAATGTCTTCTTTGGTGAAGTGTCTGTTCATTTCCTTTCCCCATTTTTTAATTGGATTATTTGTCTTTTTGTTATAGAGGTGGATTTTCTTGTAGGTTTTAGAGATTAGAACTTTGTCTGACTTATAATGTCCAAAAATCTTTTCCCAGTCTGTAGATTCTCTTTTTACTCTTTTGGTGAAGTCTTTTGATAAGCATAAGTGTTTAGTTTTTAGAAGATCCAACTTATCCAGCTTATCTTCTGGGCTTTGTGTGCCATTGGTTATGGTTTGTATCCTGTTAATGCCATGTATTAGGGCCTCTAGCGCTGATCTTATTTTTTCTTCCATGAACTTCATAGTTTTGGGCTTTATATTTAAGTCTTTGATCCATTTTGAATTAGTTTTCATATATGGTGTGAGGTATGAGTCCTGTTTCATTTTTTTGCAGATGGATATCCAGTTTTGCCAGCACCATTTGTTAAAAAGACTGTCTGTTGCCCATCTGATGAACCTTGGGCGCTTGTCGAAGATCAGGTGTCCCTAGGTGGATGGATTTACATCTGGGTTCTCAGTTCTGTTCTATTAGTCAGTGTATCTGTGGTTGTACCAGTACCAGTCTGTTTTGACTACTGTAGCTGTATAGTAGCTGAAGTCAGGTAGTTTGAGTCCTCCAACTTTATTCTTCTTCTTCAGTAGTGCTTTACTTATCCAGGGCTTCTTGCCTTTCCATATAAAGTTAATTATTAGTTTTTCCATCTCTTTAAAGAATGTTGTTGGTATTTGGATTGGGATTGCAT
>NW_004444053.1:1731525-1770723 GCF_000243295.1 Trichechus manatus latirostris
TGGATCATCCCCTTAATCATTATATGGTGTCCTTCTTTGTCTTTTATGGTGGATTTTGTTTTAAAGTCTATTTTATCTGAGATTAGTATTGCCACTCTTGCTGTTTTTTGGTAGCTGCTTGCTTCATATATTTTTTCCATCCTTCCATTTACATTCAGTGTAATTATTGATAGGTGTGAGTTTATTGCTGTCATTTTGTAGTGCTTTTTTTGTGGTGCTGACGTTTTCTTTGTTCTTACTCTCCTGTGCTGAATTCCTTTTGTTTGTGGATTTTTTTTTTTCATTTTTTTGCTTTCGTAGGTTTTATTTTTACTGAGACTTCATGTTTTTCTTCATTTTGGTGAGTAGGTTTGTTACTTTCTTTGTGATTACCTTGAAATTTACCCATATCTTCCTAAGTTTGAACCTGTCTATTATTACTTAGTATCACCTTGCCTTCCTCTCCTTTGGAAGGTTCTATACCTATACCGTTTATTCCCTCTTTTATTGTTCTGATGTTGTTGTCATTTACAGATTATCCTCTCTGGTTCCCTGTTGTAATTCTTTTGGTTTTGGATAGTCCTTCAGAGTTCATTTCTTAGGTTGGTGTCTGGCTGGTACAATCCTGCATCCTATATTCAGCCTATGGTCTGATGTAGTTTGTTCTCAGATTGAAGGACTCCCTTTAATAATTCTTGTAAGTTTTGTTTGATTTTAACATAATCCTTTAATTTCTGTTTATCTGGAAATGTCCTAATTTCACCATCATATTCGGCTGGCAATTTTTTCTTTCAGGGTTTTATATATGTCATCCCATTGCCTTCTTGCCTGCATGGTTTTTGCCAAATAATCCAAGCTCAGTCTTATTGTTTCTTCTCTGTATGTGACTTTTTTTTTCTCGAGTTGTTCTCAGGATTCTTTGTTTGTCTTTGGTTTTAGCAAGTGTGATTATGATATGCCTTGGTGATTTTCTTTTAGGGTCTCTCCTATATGGGGTTTGTTGAGCTTCTTAGATGGTCAGCTTTTCATCTTTCATGATATTGAGGAAGTTTTTTGTCAAAAGTTCTTCAGTGTTTCTCTCTTTGTTTTCCATTTTCTCCCTCTGTTCTGGAACTCCGATCACTCGAAAGTTTTTGCTTTTTATTGTATCCCACATAATTCTCAGGGTTTCTTCATTTTTCTTTGTTCTTTTTTCTGATTTTTCCTCAGAGTTGTATCCAAGTGTTTGTATTCAGTTTCACTGATTCTTTCATTGTTTCAAACCTGCTCCTCAGCCCTTCTATGACACTGTCCATTTCTGAAATCTTGTTGTTTATCTTTTGGATTTCTAATTGTTGTTTTTATATGATTTATAGTTGTAAATTTGTTTTGTCATTTTGTTCCTGTATTATTTTCCTGAATTCTTCCATGTTTTTTTCTGTATTTTATATGAATTTGTCTGCCTCTTCCATGAATTTGTCAATTTTTTCCTCATTTTTGTCTGCTTTTTACTTCAACTCTTGGATAGCCCTGAATATTAGAGATTTGAAATCCCTATCAGGTAGTTATAGTTCCTTTTCTTCTACTGGAAAGTCATCAGGAGTTTTATTTTGGATGACAACTGGAACCATATTGTCCTCTTTTTAGTATACTTTGTTATTGTCTGCTGTCTTTTGGACATTCAGTAGTTATTTTCCTCTTTTATTGATTGTAGATTTGTTTGTTTTGTCCTGATTTTTTGTTGTATTTGTTTATGTCTGAGGAGGCAGGCTGTACATTCTTTGTTGTTTGCTTGTGGGCACGATTATTTTTGCCTCCTTCTCCAGTGGGCAGGCTCAGTTGCTCCTGTATGGTACACTAGGGCAGGTCCAGCTGAAGGGGAGTTCCTGTGATGGTTTTTTTGTGGCATGTACTATGGCTGACAGGATGGGCTGAGAATCAGTGCAGGGCAGGTTCCAGTAGGTCGTGCCCGTGCTGCTTGGTGGTGTGATGTTCACTGCATGGTGCAGGTAGGCGGGGGGGGGGGGAGATTTTGATGTGTGAAGCTAAGATGGGTATGGGAAAGAAGAGAGAGCAGAGAGAGGAGCAGGAGCCAAAAATATACAAACAAACAAAAAGAGTGCTAAGGGAGCTTGCCATTGGAGTGGAGAGATGAGAGACTGAGAAAAGGAGAAAAAGAAAAAGAAAAAGGGTAGAAGCAAAAAAAAAAAAAAGAATAAATAAAAATTAGAAAAGAAAAGAAAAGAAAAGCCCTCACGGATCCCACTGTTGTGGCTGTAAGGACTGGGGACGTTGCTCCTAGGCTGTGAATTACGGACTGGCTAGAAGGGCTAGAAGTGTCACACAGGGCCAGGTATTCAGGAGACAGGAAGAGAAGGTAAATATAGAGAGATGAGAAATTGAGAAATGAAGAAAAGGAAAAAGAGAGAAAAGAAAACACCAAAAAAACAAGATAAAAGAAATGCCCCCAGGGATCCCACTGCTCGTCTGCACAGGCTGAGGAAGTATCCCCCAAACCACGCAGTACTGCCCCGCTAGAAGGGGCTCCCAAGCATAAAAAGAAAAATAAAAAAAAAATCAAAACAAACAAACAAAAGCCCCTGGGATCCCACCAGCATGGCAGCATGGGCCCGGAAGCAGTTCCACAGTCTAGCAGTGTTTCACGGCCTTTCAGGAAGAAGCCAAATGGCAGCCGGAGCCAGGTGTCTGAGAGAAAGGATGAGGAGGTGGTGAGAGGTATAAAAGAAACCAAAAGAAGTGGAAAAAAGCAACACCAGCAATCAACAAATGGCACTCAGGGAGCCGGCCAGTGCAGGTGGGTGGAATCCAGGTGGTACAGGTGTGAAGCCGGTGCTTCCCTGCCAAGAGACTGCGTCTACAGGAAACAGAAGAGGCCGAGTGAGGGTGAAGAAAGGTGGGGGTTGGAAAAGCATAGATCACTGGTTACAGGTTGTTCTGTCTCCTGCTGGAAGCTCTGCGAAGCTGCTTTCCTGTACTGGATTGGACCAGTAGATGTATCTTAGATGGCCACTTGCAGGCTCCTAAGACCCCTGATGCTACTCATCATAGTTGGATGTAAAACATTTTCTTTATAAACTATGTTATGCTAATCTAGCTAGATGTCCCCCAAGACCATGGTCCCCATCCCTTAGCCCAGTAACTCGGTCCCTCAGAGAGTTTAGTTGTGTCTGTAAAGCTTCTATGACTTTGCCTCTGTCAAGTTGTGCTGACTTCCCCAGTATTGTGTACTGTCTTACCTTTCACCAGTGTTACCACTTGTCTATTATCTAGTTAGTGTTTTTCTCTCCCCACAGTCTCCTTTCCTTCAAAACGATCAAAGATTGTTTCTTTCTGTGTGTAAATATTTTCTTGAGTTTTATAATAGTGATCTTATACAATATTTATCCTTTTGTGATTGACTTATTTCACTCAACATAATGCTCTCCATATTCATCCATGTTGTGAGATGTTTTCACAGATTCATCACTGTTCTTTATTTATCTTTACTATTCCATTGTGTGTATGTAATAGTTTATCCATTCATCTGTTGACGGTAATTTAGGTTGTTTCCATCTTTTTGCTATTATGAATAACGCTGCAATGAGCATGGTGTGCATATGTCTATTCATGTGCCAGCTCTTATTTCTCTAGGATGTATTCCTAGGAGTGGGATTGCTGGATCACATGGTATTTGTATTTGTAGCTTTTTAAGGAAGTGTAATATCATTTTCCAAAACGATTGTACCGTTTTGCATTCCCACCATTGCATAAGAGTTCCAATCTCACCGCAGCCTCGCCAACATTTTTATTTTCTGTTTTTTTTTTTTTTAAATTAATGCCAGTAATGTCAGGGTGAGATGGTATCTCACTGTAGTTTTAATTTGCATTTCTATAATGACTAGTGACTGCCAGCATTTCCTCATGTGTCTGTTAGGTGCCTGAATGTCTTCTTTGGTGAAGTGTCTGTTCATTTCCTTTGCCCATTTTTTAATTGGATTATTTGTCTTTTTGTTATAGAGGTGTTGGATTTTCTTGTAGGTTTTAGAGATTAGAACTTTGTCTGACTTATAATGTCCAAAAATCTTTTCCCAGTCTGTAGATTTTCTTTTTACTCTTTTGGTGAAGTCTTTTGATGCGTATAAGTGTTTAATTTTTAGAAGATCCCAGTTATCTGGTTTATCTTCTGGTGTTTGTGTATTGTTAGTTATGATTTATATCCTATTTATACGGTATATTGGGGCCCCTAGCATTGACCCTATTTTTTCTTCTGTAATCTTCATAGTTTTTGGTTTTATATTTAGGTTTTTTGATCCATTTTGAATTAGTTTTTGTGTATGGTGTGAGGTATGGGTCTTATTTCATTTTTTTGCAGATGGACATCCAGTTTTGCCAGCATCATTTGTTAAAAAGACTGTATTTTCCCATTTAATGGACTTTGGGCCTTTGTCAAAGATCAAGTGACCATAGAAGGATGGATTTACACCTGGGTTCTCAATTCTGTTCCAAGGGTCAATGTATCCATTGTTGTACCAGTATCAGGCTGTTTTGACTACCATAGCTGTATAGTAGGTTCTGAGGTCAGATTGTGCAAAACCTCCTACTTTGTTCTTCTTCAATAATGCTTTTACTTATCAGTTTTTCAGCTCATTAAAGAATGCCGTTGGTATTTGGGTAAGGGTTGCATTAAATTTGTAGATTGCTTTGGGTAAAATTGAGATTTTTCACAATGTTGAGTCTACCTATCCATGAACAATGTATGTTTTTCCATTTATGTAGGTCTCTTTCAGTTTCTTGAAGTAGTGTTTTGTAGTGTTTTTTGTATAGATCTTTTACAACAGTGGTTAGATTATTCCTAAGCATTTTATTTTTTTAAGGGTTATTATGTGGAAAATATGACCTTGGTGATAGAAATGACCCTGGAGATTGCATGATAGAATTTTGAGAGATCAGGGACTTCTTCATTGCAAGTAACTTTTTTCAACAATACAAACGGCAATTATACATGTGGCCTTCACCAGATGGAATACACAAGAATAAAACTGCCTACCACTGTGGAAAGAGACAATGGAGAAGCTCAACATCATCTGTCGGAACAAGGCCAGGGGCCGAGTGTGAAACAGACCATCAATTGCTCCTATGCAAGTTCAACTTGAAGTTGAAGAAAATTAGAACAAGTCCATGAAAGCCAAAGTATGGCCTTGAGTATATCTCACCTGAATTTAGAGACAATCTCAAGAATAGATTTGACAAATTGAACACTAATGACTGAAGACCAGATGAGGTGTGGAGTGAAATCAAGAACATCATACATGAATAAAGCAAAAGATCACTAAAAAGACAAGAAAGAAAGAAAAGACCAACACGGATGTCAGAAGGCCTCTAAAAGTTGCCCTTAAACGTAGAGTAGCTAAAATGAAAGGAAGAAATAATGAAGTAAAAGAGCTGAACAGAAGATTTCAAAGGGCCATTCAAGAAGACAAATGAATGTATTATAATGATGTGTGCAAAGACCTGGAGATAGAAAAGCAAAATGGAATAATACACTCAGCATTTCTCAAGCTGAAAAGGCTGAAAAAAAATTCAAGCCTCGAGTTGCAATACTGAAGGATTCTAGGGGGAAAATATTAAACCACACAGGAAGCATCAAAAGAAGATAGAAGGAATTCACCAAATCATTGTACCAAAGGGAATTGGTCAATGTTTGACCATTTCAAGAGGTAGCATGTGATCAAGAACCGATGGTACTGAAGGAACAGGTCCAAGCTGCACTGAAGGCATTGTTGAAAAACAAGGCTCCAGGAATTGATAGAAAACCAGTTGATATATTTTGACAAACAGATGCAGTGTGAGAAGTGCTCAGTCATATATGCCAAGAAATTTGGAAGACAGCTTCCTGGCTAACCAACTGAAAGAGAGCCATATTTGTACCTATTTCAAAGAAAGGTGATCCAACAGAATGCAGAAATTATCAAACAACATCATTAGTATCACACACAAGTAAAATTTTGCTGGAGATAATTTAAAAGTTGTTGCAGCAGAATGTCAACAGGGAACTGCCAGGAATTCAAGCCAGATTCAGAAGAGGACATGGAACAAGGGATATCATCGCTGATGTCAGATGGATCTTGGTTGAAAGCAGAGAATACCAGAAAGATGTTTACTGTGTTTTATTGACTATGCAAAGGTATTCAACTGTGTGGATTATAACAAATTATGGATAATATTATGAAGAATGGGAATTCCAGAGCACTTAACTGTGCTCATGAGGAACCTGTACATAGACCAAGAGGCAGTTGTTCAAACAGAACAAGAGAATATTGTATGGTATAAAGTCAGTAGAGGTGTGCATCAAGGTTGTATCCTTTCACCATACTTATTCGATCTGTATGCTGAGCAAATCATCCAAGAAACTGGACTATATGAAGAAGAATGTAGCATCAGGATTGGAGGAAGACTTATTAACAACCTGAGATATGCAGATGATTCAACCCTGCTTGCTGAAAGTGAAGAGGATTTGAAGCATTTACTGATGAACATCAAAGACTACAGCCTTCAGTATGGATTACACCTCAAGATAAAGAAAACAAAAATCCTCACAACTGGACCTATAAGCAATGATCAGCAAATCTTCAATGATCTTCTCCATGTTTTCCATTTTCTCCCCGTCTAGAACTCCTATCACATGCAAATTTTTGCTTTTGCTTGTATACCACATAGTTCTTAGGTTTTCTTCATCTTCTTTATTCTTTTCTCTGATTTTTCCTCAAACAAAATGTCATCCTTAGATTTGTCATCAATTTTGCTGATTCTGTCTTCCATTGTTTGAAATTTGCTCCTAAAACCTCCTATTGCTTTGTCTAGTTCTGAAATTTTGTTGTTTATCTTCTGGATTTCTAATTGCTGTTTTTGTATGATATCTAGTTGTTTACTTATTTTGATATTTTGTTCTTGTATTATTTTCCTGAATTCTTATTGCTTTGTCTGTGTTTTCCTTGATTTTGGTTGTTTTGGTTGGTTTTGTCTGTGTTTTCCATGATTTTGTCTGCATTTTCCTTGATCTCTTTCTTAATCTCTTGGAGATCCATGAATACTGCCATGGATTGAATTGTGTCCCCCAAAACTATGTGTATCAATTTGGCTAGGCCTGATTCCCAGTATTGTGTGATTGTCCACCATTTTTTCATCTGATGTGATTTTCCTATGTATTGTAAATCCTATCACTATGATGTTAATGAGATGGGATTAGTAGCAGTTATGTTGAGACAGGACTCAATCTACAAGATTAGATTGTATCTCAAGCCAATCTCTTTTGAGATATAAAAGAGGCAAGCAGAGAGACGTGGGGACTTCATACCACCAAGAAAGCAGCACCAGGATCAGAACATGTTCTTTGGACCTGGGGTCCCTGCACTTGAAAAGCTCCTAGACCAGGGGAAGTTTGATGACAAGGACTTCCTCCAGAGCTGACAGAGAGAAAGCCTTCCCCTAGAGCTGATGCCCTGAGTTTGAACTTCTAGCCTACTAAACTATGAGAGAATAAAATTCTGTTTGCTGAAGCCATCCAATTGTGATATTTCTGTTATAGCAGCAGTAGATAACTAAGACAAATATTATACTTTTCAATTCCCTATCAGGTAGTTCCAGTGCCTTTTCTTCTGCTGGAAGGTCAACTGGTGCTTTATTCTGGTCACTTACTGGAGCCATCTTGTACTGTTTTTTTTTTATATGTTTGGGTATTGTCTGCTGTCTCCAAGACATTCAGGTATTATTTTCTTTATCTATTGATTGTAGGTTTGTTTGTTTCACCCCACCTTTTCGTTTTGTTTTGTTATGTCTGAGTGGGCGGGCTGGGTGTGCTTTGTTGCTTGCTCCCCTGTGGGCACAATAGTTCTCTCTACCTTGTCCAAGTCTGCAGGGACAGTAGTTCAGCTATGGTGCAGTAGGGCAGGTCCAGCAGGGGCAAAAGAGGTGGAGATGGGTCGTTTGTCTGCAGTGCAAACTGGGCTGGAGCTGGGGACTTGTTCCCCTCAGGGCAGCAGAGCATGGCAAGGCAGGGCTGGAGCTGGTGGGGAGGGGCCTGGGGTCTGGGCCAGTAGCCCTTGGGGCCTTGGAGTGTGGTTAAGTGGGGCCAGAGCCCATGAAAATGAGTCTGGGATCAGGGCTGGCAGGGCTTGGGGAGGAAGCGAAGGCAGGGTCAGAAGGGGCTAGATGGAGGAGGGCAATAGGGTAGGTTGGTACTGTTGTTCCCAGTGGTCGGGGCTGCCTGGATGAGGTGGTTCTTGCTGCTATTCACCAGAAGGGTGGGGGTTGGAGGACCGTGCTCCTGTGGTTACGAGGTGAGAGAGTCTGGGCTTCTCCTTGAGTTGCAGCCAGCAAATGTGGTCTTACTTACCCATGAATGTGTTCACAGCGTACTTCCATCTCCTATGGGGAATTCTGTGGAACTACCTTTCTGTGTTCTTTGTGCGAAGTTGTTGGCTTTATTCTAAGATGGCCACGCAGTGTCATGCTGTTTGGCCTGGAACCTCCACTCCATATCGCTACTCCTTTGCCATTTTCTATCAGTTTCTTCTTCTCTGTGGCTTTTGATCTAATCCTTTATCGTTTCATTTAAGGTTCTGGGTTCCAGGATTCACGTTTGTATCTGTTTTGCTTGTTTTTTTCTGATCTTAGTTGCAGCAGGATGGCTTAGCGTTTCTGACTAGTCTGCCATCTTGCCTCTGCCTCTCTGTACGTGAATTGTGGGAAGCAAAACGTTGGTCATGTGCCTGGTCCATAGTAGGTACTCTGAGAATGTTTGTTTCCTTTTCAGAGTCAGAAGCAGAAAGTTCCCAAAGACTGAATGTTTTACTTTTTAATTAATTAATTGTTACTGGCTTAGCTAAATTCTGCAGAGGCTTGGCATTTACATTACTCTAAATCTCCTTTTGTCTTTGAAGAAGTACAGCCAGAATGCTCCTTGGAAGTGAGGATGGTGAGACTTCATCTCACGTACTTTGGATATATTATCAGGAGGGACCAGTCCCTGGAGAAGGACATTATGCTTGGTTAAGAAGAGGGTCAACAAAAAAGAGGAAGACCTTCAGTGAGATGGATTGATACAGTTGCTGCAACAATAGGTTCAAACATAGCAATGATTGTGAGGATGACACAGGACTGGGCAGTGTTGTGTTCTCTTGTACATAGGGTATATGAGTCAGAACCAACTAGACAGCACCTAACAACAACAACAACAAGTCTCCTTCAAGGCATGTTAATGCTTTAGTTTGTTTTAAATGGCCCAAAATATTTCTTAGATCACTGTGAAACACACACACACACACAGAGTCACACAGTTCCTCAAGTACACTCACAAAACAACTAAGAAAAATGTCATTTTCCTCAGGGTTACCCATTTTGGAGGTGAGATTCTTGGCAGAAGCCACTTCTCTTTCTGTGACTGTGAAATTACGTTTTCTCTGGGTGGAGTTACATAACTATTAGAGCATTAAAAGCCGTGAATGAGGCCTCTTTATTATGGCGTTGCATTCATGGCATCCTAGACATCACCAGCATTTTAGTTCTAATAAAATTCCAGTAGCATTAATGTCCAGGTTCGGCCAGCTCTTGATCCCCACCTGTTAATGCAGCTCCTGAACCCCTTGCAAAGCCCCTTTACCTAAGTATTTCTGTGACTTCCTATGAAAGATATACCCAAGAAAGTTCTGCTGGTATCTTGCCGTGGCCTTTGTTGCTGCAGTGGCGTGACTACCTTCAGAGCCAGAAGAGTTACTAGTCCCATGTGCTCTGTGAGGCATGCTGTGTGAGGTCCCTTCTCTCCAGCTGGCCTGTCACCTAGTGGTGCAGACCAATGATGCCCTCTGGATGTAAGAATGAGCATGTGCACTCCTGATGCTTAGCTGGGAAAAGGTAGGGCCCCATAAAAGGATTACCTGGATCCTGAAGTGTTAAAGAGAGGTCACTCTTTCAGTCAATTCATACAGCCCTCTTCTCCCCAGGTCTCACAGGTGTGCTTCAGAGTAGCAAAGTTAAGACTAATTCCAAGCACTAGTTGTCAAAATGAATGTGGAAACCATACTTCTTGTTTCATTTGAAGATCCTGCTGCTCCAGGTCTAGTCAACACAGCAAAGCTGTTTCTTCGGTTTCAGATTTCCTCCCGTGACCCTGCAAGCCCTTGCTGCAACTTGACCTCAGTGACAGCCTTCTCTCCACCATGGCTGAAGCAAAGGAGTCCTGAGATTTCTGCACAGTGCAGAAATGGACACTGTATACTTTTCCCTCCTTTTCTCTAATGTTCTGACTTCACCCCTTCCCCAGGATTTTTGGCATTGTCATGACTCATTGGATGCAAGCAGGTGCTTAGAAGGAGGGGTGCCATCCACCTCCACAAGGGGATGCACTTGCAGGCACACTCCATGTGACTCTGCTCTACAGACCAGATGATGAAATTTGATGTAAGCACAAGCCCAGAGATGGTAAAATGATTTATAATACCAGTATGGGGACCTTTACAGAGAACTTAGGAACATTCCATTTTCTATCATTTTTATCTGACTGGGTTAAGCCCAGGTTATCCAGTCTGAAGTAAACCACAGATTTCTTTCAACATTAGCTCTCATTTAGCTTACTCCCAGTCTGTTCTGTATATCCCAATATGCCAAGTTTTTGCAGAGTATATGGCTTTCAAGTATTTTTTTCCTCATAGGTACTTAACAAATTCCTTTCTTTTTATTTTTATAACACAAAAGGTAAAATTAATGATCATAATAGTAAACCTAGAGAATGTACAAAAGTAAAAAAAAAACTATAATCCTACTATCCATAGATATCATACAGTTATTATAATTTCTATTTTGCTTCCCTGCCCCCGCCATGTCTTTGTGATTTTTAAAAATAGAATTTGAATCATAAATAATTTCATGCTTTACCTTTAATATAGTAAATGTTATACCTAGAGATTTCCTTAAGATCTTATTGTTGATAATTTGCTTGAAGAAATAAAAACAAAATAAAGTTAAATTATTTTATAGCTGATATAAACCATCTGCTGCTACTGATTTTTTCTTTGCAGCAACCCTGGGAACCTCTTTCAGAGACTGACCCCTACAGCCTTGTCTACAGGCAAAAGAAAAAACAAACATTAAAACAAAAAAATGTAAGCTGACTGTTTTCAGTTTCTGTCCTGCCTCAGTGTAAGCCCTCTGCCTTCACTTCTAGTGAGTAAGTGGCCATTTGCTATGACTGGGAGATTCCATTATGACCCTGAGGTATTGGGAAAAGGGACAAATCATAAATGCCACTCAGTAATTCTGATTTTAGCAAGATTTTTATCTCCACCCAGGACAGGTCTGCAAAAATGACTCATGGGTGATTTGAACTGCGTTGGCCAACTCCTATTTCAAGAGAATTGAGAAAGGAGATCTATGATGACACAGTCGAACTATTTTCAGGGACAGTGTTCACAGTGTGTTTTTGAGAGCAGGTCAGCTCTGCAGCCTTCCACAAGGAGGGATCGTTTCACGTAGGAAATTAGCTAATCAACTTGATTTTGGCAAGAAAGACAGGCACATAAACCTCATGTCATAAGGAATGTTTTAATGTGAACTTTTCTCAAAAGAAATTTGTTTTTTAAAATGTATGATTATATAGTCAATGCCAGTGAGCCTATATGACTAAAATCATGCATGCTTATATCTGGAATGCATGTCTTACCCCCATCCTTTTTCATTTGACTGCTCTAACATCTCTTTTATGCTTAAGTTGGGAACTGGAATGTCAAATTAACCACTACAGGGAAGATTGTTTATCTGGCTGAGGAGTTGCTGAGGCAAACGGTAAGTTAACATTCTGACAGGTAATACTGGCTGCTTTTCTGAGATGTAGGGTCCAATTTTACAGATAAATTGGATTGGGTAAAGTTCGTATCAAGCTCACTTTCGCGAGAGGAAACTGTCCACACTGATGTTGTTCTGTTTGTGACTTGAAGGTCCTCCTCTCACCTTAAGAGCCAGCTCAGGCAAGTCACATGACAACAGGACTGATGACAGGCCCTGGAAGCAAGGACCTCCTTGCTCCCTTCTGAGGCTGGCAGCATGCACAGTGGATTAGTTTGCCATTTTTCTGGAATGCTATGAGATCATTACAGAGACACTTATGGCAGGTAGACATCTCAGTTCACAAGAAAAGTATGCAAGAAACCTAATTTCTTTTGTTCTCTAAATCTGTAATGTTAATTTCAAGCCTCATTTCCCTGGAATTGGGGAAAGTATTCTCAATAAATTTGGAGTCTCCTCTGCCCACTGCCATTCCCACTCCTGGGTTAGGTCTAAGTTTGAGGAGATGTGAGTCCATCCAGTCCTTGGCTGCACACAAGTCACCATGGGGCCATTAGACCATCGTGTCTATGTGACTCTCTTCTACTCCTGAACTCTGGGATTATCCTTCGGCATTTGTGTCCCTCTGGGGGCCCTGGAGGTCCCTGGGTGGTGCAAGTGGTTTGCATTCAATGACTAACCTAAAGGTTGGAGGTTCAAGCCCATCCAGCGATGCTGTGGAAGAAAGGCCTGGTAATCTACTTCCATATAGATTATAGCTAAGAAAACCCTATGGAGCCGTTCTACTCTGTAACAGGTGGGGTCTCCATGAATCAGAACCAACTTGACAGCAATGGGTTTGTTTTGTGTGTGTGTGTGTGCGTGTGTGTGTTTGAAGGGTGAGGGCTGGAATACAGCTCTATCTGGTGTGGTCCTGCATTAACTCTCTCCATGAGACCTGTCGTTGTGACACTAAAGCCCATTTTGGCTTTTTCCCCTTTTAGTCTTATAGCATTCATCTAGCACTTATCATGTAAGGATTGTATTGTTTAGATTTTGATGAGTGTTTTCAGGACTCTTTTAGGGATAGGCTCTGGGTTGCTTAAAACAACAGAAATTTATTCCCTTACAGTTCAAGAGACCAGAAATCTGACATCAAGATATCAGCAATGTTGGTGTCTTCTGGAGGCTCTTAGGGACAAGCCATCCCAAGCCTCTCTCCTAGCTTCTGGTGGTTGCTGGCAATCCTTGGTGTTCCCTGGCTTGTAAACCATCATCCTTGTCTCTGTCTCCATCTTCACATTGCCTTCTTCTGTCTCTCTGTGTTCAAATCTCCTTCTCCTTTCTCTTATAAAGACAACAGTCATTGGACTTAAAGCGTACCCAGAATCCAGGATGACCCCATCTCAAGATCCTTAAATAATTGTATCTGCAAAGACGCTGTTTATAAGTAAGTTCACTTTCTGAGATTCTGGGTGGACACGAATTTTGGGAGAACCTGATTCAACCCGATACAGGCTTTATCACATTTATGTTTAGATCAGCATTGATATGTCTTCCTCAGATATATTAATACTCCATCTGGAAACTAATGAGAGGTCCACATGCTTGTGAAAAGAGGTGAAGAAAGGAAGCACAGGTAATGGGAAAAGAAAGACGTTGCAAGCTATAGGTTATCAAGATTATGTACCAGCAAATCAAAAACATGCTGTGCATGTGTGTGTGTATATATATGTATATATATATATATATTTATCTTCTGTACTACACTATAAGTTCAAAGGCAAAGTCTCTGCATTAGTGTTTTTTTATCTCTAGCAGCATCCAGCCCAGGGATTCAATTGACGGATGGCGCATTTGCTGTGTGTGGACATGATTCCAAGTACAATAAAGGAAATTATAAACCAAACAAAAATCCCCACCAAAACAATATTTCTTCTCAAGATGTTGATTGGGAAACAATGTGCATGAAAATGATTAATGACTAAGCTTAAAGGATGGATTCCTCTACCATCTCTTTATCAGCAACTCACAGCAAGGTCAGCCAGTTCCATCAGGTGTGCTTATGCTCTATTTCTACAAATTACTGCTGTACTAGGCCTTGGTGATGAGGAGAAAAATAGACCTAGTTATGGGGATATATTTGATATAACCACTTGGAATTTCTTAGCAGGTGCGCATCTTACCTTGATATACACATGAACATAGGTATTTAAGAGAATATTATTTTCTTAAACAAAATATTCATTTTTTAAGGTAGTACCTTAGGAAACCAACTCAATCTTAGTTAGAGGAAGAAAAAAATAAAGGTATGGTGATTCCAGGTGGACCGGAAGTGAGCTGGCAACCTCTCAAGCCAGGAAGTTCATAAAGAAACAGCACAGGGGCTGTTCCTGGGCAGGTAGATTGCTGTGTGCGGGGATTTATTAAGACTCAAAGGGACACCGCTGGCTGCATAGGTCTTGCATGGGGTACACACATACATCATTATCTGGACTGAGACACTTTGAAAGCAAAAGGGGGCACTATTAATAATTAGACTATGATAGCAGAAGGTATAAACCTGAAAGTATGAAATCCTTGTCCTGTAGAACTGCGTGTTCACATGAATAAAAATAATTTAAGGGCTAACTGAAACATAAGCAAAGACATTGCAGACCCCTAGAGCCTCTCCTGAATGAAGTATTAAATCAGAGCTATACTAGAAGATTCTTGTCCCATTTGCAGTAAGAGTGAAGCAGTCACACCAGATTAATTCCACAAACTCATCTGCCATCTCCAGAGTCCATATTTTTCAAATTCCTAAACTAAGCTTTACTGTTCCCAGATCTGGAATTATCACAATGTTTACTTGTCCTTCTGGGCTAACGGGGAAAAGAACTAAAAAAGACAGTAAATATTAGATTACAGTATTATTTGGGTGTGTTTCCTTGCATGGGACATTGGATTTGTGGATGCTGCTGAGATTTGAATATACACCTAATAAATATTCTCCCTATAGACTATTTTAATGGAGTCCCCGGGTGGAGTAAACAGTTAAGCATTGGATTATTAGTCGAAAGCTTGCTGGTTTGAACCCACCCAGAGGTGCCTTAGAAGAAAAACCTGGCAACCTAACCTGCTTCCAAAAGCTCACAGTCTTGAAAACCCTATAGAGCAGTCTTCTCTGTACACACGGGGTTGCCACGAGTCAAAATCAACTCAACAGTAACTAACAACAAAGTATATGTATTTTCTTATGTAAAGATGTACATACTTATTGTATATAATTTTTAAAATATAAGGAAAACATACAGAAGAAAATGTATGTTTCTATTTGTGTATTTCAGATAATTGAGATTATACTTTATATAATTTTTCTTCCTTTTTTCAAGTAGTGTTATACTACTTTAATTTAATGGTAGTATAATATTCAGTAATGATAATTCTAATGTTTATATACATACTTTAACCCATTTGAGAGTCCTATGAGGAGGAAAATTTTATTAACCCATTTTGCAGATGAAAAAACTGGGTAAAGATCAGTTAGGGAACTTGTTCAATATTTCACTACAGTTAAGTGCAGGTCTCCTACTCGAACCAAGTTTGAGTGATACAAGAGCTCAGGTGCTTAACCTATATGCTGTGCTGTATTGGTCAGGTTTAGGTTACATAAATGGAAGCCACTCTACGCTTTCTCAGTATGAAAGTGTTTAACACAGGGAACTTAAGGATTATACAACCTTTGGTTAAGCCCTCTATTGGAATGGCGCAATGGTCAGAAAGGCCCTAGATCTAGAAACACAAGTATTATAGTGATGTGATGTGGCTGCCACTGACCTCAGCTGCCTTCAGCACCTGAAAGCTGCTGGCAAAACCCCACATCAGTGCCAATGCCCATACACATGCCTAGAGCTTCCACTAGAAAATAATGGCTTCCTCTTTTCTTCTGCTTTGCAAACCTCTCAGAGTGCTATCCCCTGATGATGTGCAAACAGACCTCAGCTGGCAAGACACTCTGTGAAATGTAGTTTCCAGACTTTCAGCCCCTGTGGTGCAAGGGAGAGCTGAGAAGGCCAGAGAAAGTTCTGAGAATCCAAAGACAATACCAGGCTCACAGGTTATGAGACAATGCATAATTTATTTATAACTTAATTTTCCTTCATCATTGGACATTTAGGTTACTACCCTTGCCTGTTGGAGACAGTGATAACTCAAATTTCACTGGCTTGTGACCCCACCTGTGCAGTCCTCACCCTAACCAACAGTCCCACCTCAGCTATCTCCAGGAGCTCAGTTAAACTCATTGCCTTCCTTGCTCTACCACGCTTGACACTTGCTGTTGTTCTCTGCCCACACAGCCACTTGAGGGCAGCACAGCCCCACTGCCACCACAGCTGGTGCTCCCCACCGCCCCCATGTGAGGCAGGCCTCTCTCCCCAGGACAGGCCTTCTCATCTTAAAGCTGCAGACCTCAGGTTGCCAAAGCTAGTGGTTAAGAGCTCGGCTGCTAACCAAAAGGTCGGCAGTTGGAATCCACCAGATGCTCCTCAGAAACCCTATGGGGCAGTTATACTCTGTCATATAGGGTCCCTATGAATCAGAATCCACTCGACAATAACAGGTCTTTTTTTTGTTTGTCTCCAGTCTACCTGTGTTAAACCCAACCAAGGCTCCCCCATCAAGTGAAGAATGCTCTATGCTGAGTCTTCCACTTCTTTCTTGAGTACTGGACAAGTCTTTTTGTGCCTCTATGTCTCATTTACGGAAACAGCTTTTCAGCCTCTGTGAGTAATCCTCTTTCCATTGTGGGCAGATGGATCCATAGATCTGTGTTGGAGGCAGAGACCTCATTGCCTGCTCCTTTTCCCTATCCCTAGGTGTCCAAGGCAAACTTCCTTCTCAGAAGCTCTTTGTTCAATGAAAATCAACACATGCAAAGAGATGCCAGTTACCTGTCAACTCTGACATTTCATGACACATGTATCTATTGTTTGAACCCTTGAGTCCAGGAACTTTCTACATACCCACTGCTACAAAGAAAATTTTGGACATCTTTCTTTGTCCACATTCTTTCCTTAGAATTGTTGTTATTAGCTGCCATTGAGTCGGCCCCCAAACTCATAGTGACCCTGTGTATAACAGAGTAGAACTGCTTCATAGGGTTTTCTTGGCGATAATCTTTACAGAAACAGTTCAACAGGCCTGTCTTCTGCGGAACCACTGGGTTTCAACAACCAACCTTTGGGTTAGGAGCTGATTGCAAACTGCTTCTACCACCCAATCTTCCTCAGGGTAGATTCCTAAAACTGGAATTGTTGTATCCAAGGGAATAAATAATTTTAGGGTTGTGATACACGTTAGCAAATGGCTTACAAAAGGTTGTTCCAATTTATACTTCCACCAGCTGTGGCAGAGCGACTACTGGCATCTAGGCTCGCTGTAGGCTCTACTGAATAGTATTCTTTCTGTCTCTCTCTCTCTCTTTGTGTATCTAGATATTATACCATATTATTTGTATATGTGTGTACACACACACATATATACATACACATACATTATTTGTTGTTGTTGTGTGTAGAACTGCCCCCTAGCGTTTCCTAGCCCATAAATCTTTATGGGAGCAGATTGTCAGGTCTTTTCTCCAATGGAACTGCTGGTGAGTTTGAACCATGACCTTTCTACACACACACACACACACACACACACACACACACACACACCCCACAATACCTTTACACTGCTTTACTCACCATATTAAAGTGAATCATGCCCGAATCACCTCTCTCATATGTATTTTTGGGACTTTAAAACACTGAACCTCCCAAAAATGTGAGGAAGGCAACATCTGCAAAATATTTGTTTAGTCACGTGACATCTGTAATTGTTGAGTGCATGCAAGGTACTCTTCCAGAGGTTGCAGGGCTATGCCAGTAAGGATTAGATTCAACTGTGAGTGACAGAAAATCCTAAATAACAGTGGATTACAACTAGATGGAATTGTTTTCTCGCTCTCTTACAGCAACAAACCACGAGGTAAGCAGGCCAAGTATGAGACCCATGGAATCCAGGCTCCTTCTGTCTTTAATTCCCAAGTTTGCATCCAAATTCCAACCAGCAGGAAGGAGAAAGGTAAGAGAAGTCATGTTCCTTCCCTTTAAGGATACTTTCCAGAAGTTGCACAGATAACTTTCTCTTAAAGCTCATTACCCAGAAGGCCATCATATAGCTAAACTCTGCTGCAAAGGAAGGTGGGAAATGCAGTCTTTTCTCCAAGTGATCATTTTCCATCTAAAAATCAGAGGAGTTAAGAACATAGCTCAAACATAGCAACAATTGTGAGGATGGCGCGGGGCCAGTTAGCATTTCGTTCTGTTGTACATAGTGTCCCTGTGAGTCGGAACCAACTCGAAGGCACCTAACAACACCAAGAACAGGTATCAAGGACATATCTTGGAGACATGTGAGTATATGATGTCTGTTCTTAAGTTACTTACAAGTTACTTATTTCCTGGAATGCCTGTATTCCTCCTTTACATGTTAAACACAATGTTGTGGATATTGGCCTATTTCTTTTCTTTCTTTCTTTTGATCATAGTCTGCTTCCCCTTTGACTTAAATTACAGTTTCAGAGAGACTTTAAATTCATTTTGGACTTCAAATGACTAACTTCTCACACTGTGCTCTCTTCCTGAGCCCAGCCTCTCTGTCTGGACATTAACTGATCTGAGAATAAATACTCAAATGAAAGAGGCAAGTTGTTAACCTGGAGGTCAGCTTCATATTTCTTCCCTTCCAAGAAAGGAAGAAAGACAGAGACAGAAAGAAAGAAAAGAAATGTTCTAAAACAACAGGGCCCAAAGAAAGAAACTAAGAAGGAAAGAAAGACTGCAGGTTTCAGCGATAAGCATCTCAATTTACGATGAATATAACCTCCATCATCCAAATAAAAACTAAAAATAACAACCTAATCTGGATAGGCTGGGAGCTTTAATAGAAAGATATATATTAGTGGACTCAGAGAAGTTTACAGAAGCAAGTTTCAGTCATGGCATTGTGTAGCTCTTGTACATCTTATCCAACTATTTCCAAGTGTGCAGCAGTCGGAAATTATGATAATATAATTTCCTAAATTATTGGACAGATAAACGAAGACTGTGATACAAGCTTTACGTAACAGCAAGATTAAGCAAAGAACAGGTATTAGCTTAAGCAATGGTTACAATGGATTCCAGATGTCCCAAACCCTTGCTTATCATCCATACCTACTTAGCAAATGGTCTTTCTGCTGCTCAATTGGTTAGGTCAAATTTCCCTGTTTAATTTCACATTCATTCCTATTTCCACCTTACTCATCTCTCACCTGAACCACATATAAATGCAATGTGCTCTAGTTAAGATACGTTATATTTGTGTACAGTTGATACTCAATACATATATATTAGCTTGAGGATTGCATGTACTGTAATGTGTCTTTGAAAAAGAATCTGTTACTTTGGTCTTTCACATTTAAATAGTGTTGTACTTTATGGTTTACAAAGTTATTGTCAGGATATCTCATTTAATCCTCATAGCCCATAAAGTTGGCAGAATGTTTACTATGCCCTTTCCTGATCCCCATCCCACTCCCATTTCTATCCCTGCTTTAATGATGATGCACCTGAAGTCTAAAGAACTCACATAGTAAACGGTGGAGCCAGTACTCACACATAAGTGCGTAGACTCTGTTATGGATTGAATTGTGTCCCCTAAAATGCTATGTTGATGTCCTAACCCTGTGTGACACTGTTTAGAAACAGAGGTTTTCTTTTGTTATGTTAATGAGATCATACTGGAGTAGGGTGTGTCCTAAACTTAATTGCTTCTCAGTGGTGTCTTATAAAAAGAGCAGAATAGATGCAGACACACACAGGGGGAGGATACCATGTGAAGATGGATGCAGATGCACGTACAAGCCTAGGAACACTAAGGATTGCCAGCAACCACCAGAAGCTGAATGAGACAAAGAAGAATCTTCCCCTAGAGCCAGCACCCTGAATTTAGACTTCCAGTCTCTACAACTATCAGAAAATAAATTTCTGTTCTTTAAAGCCACCCACTTGTGGTTTTTTTAATTATAGCAGCACTAGGAAACTAAAGCTCTCAGCTCAAGGTTCAAGTGCTGATCATTTTAGTGATTCAAGCCCTGGAAATTCCTCTAAGATCAGTTTATCTCCAGTTGTTCTCACTCTGAGTAGCTGCTATAGACTTTTAACCTGTGGTTATGACTGGTCTCCGCCCCACCCCTCATTTAGGATCTGAGCATCTGACCGATGATTGATTGTTAGATAGATAGAAAAATAAACAGATGAATAGATAGACAGCTGTTCTGTTCTTTAGTCAGCTCTGACTCATGGTGACCTTGTGTACAACAGAAAGACACATTGCCTTGGACCTGTATCATCCTCATGCTTGCCAGCATGTTTGAGTCCATTGTTGTGGCTATTGTGTGAATCAATCCCACCGAGGGTCTCCCTTGTCCTCACTGGCCTTCTTCACCAAACTTGATACTTGCTTCAGTGATTGATTCCTACTGATGATGTGTCCAAAGCAAGCGAGTAAAACAGTGTTCTTCTGTGATCCATAAGGTTTTCATTGGCTAATTTTTGGAAGTAGATCCTAGTCTGTCTTAGTCTGGATGCTTCGCTGAAACCTGTCCACCGTGGATGACTCCGCTAATATTTGAGATACTGGTGGCAAAGCTTCCAGCATCATAGCAACATGCAAGCTACCACAGTATGACAAACTGACAGGCAGGTGGTAAGGTTAATTGTTAAAGGTGTGTAAATTCAGTCAAAACATGTCTGGAAAGAGATTTAACTGTTACCATCAAAATTCAAGTTGATCTATTGAAGAAGATGATGATGAACATGAAGAAGATGCACAAAATAATCAAATATTTATCTGGACAGGATTTGATGACTCCTGAAGCAAAGCATGGGTTAGCCTGGGAATTGCTGATCAGGGTCTAAGTCTCTAAGGGTAATTGGAGGCCCATTAACCTCATTTAATTCCCATAACAATGGAGGAAGTGGGGTAGGGACTGTTTCCTCATTGTACAGTTGAGGGAAAGTTAAATAGCCTTGCCCAAGGTCATACAGTCAGGGGAGACAAAGATGAAAATAGCACTCAGGTTCCAGACTTTTAGGCCAGCGCTCTTTCCATAATGCTGCAGCTGCCTGCTTCCAAGAGGCCAGTGTCCAATGCCCAGGAAATGCCATATGGAAGACTTCTGTTACTATTCTAAGTTTAAGGGGTGAGAGAGAACTCAGGGGTGGAGTGTGAGGATACCATCCTGGGTATGGAGTCCTTTTTTATGGCTGCTGTCTTCCTACTAGCATAGATAGAACATAGCTGGGGATTAAATGTCCTGAACATTAGCTCATTAGATTTCTTGGCACCTTCTCTCAGGATTCTGTCCTGCTTACATTTCCCATCAAGTTCTGTTTATCAAGTTTCTAAAATGTTTATAAAGGAGCCCTAGTGGTGCAATGGTTAAGCAGGCTGGTAACCGAAAAGTCGGCGGTTCGAACCCACCAGCGGCTCCATAGGCGAAAGGACCTGGAGATCTGCTCCTGTAAAGATTACAACCTAGGAAACCTTATGGGCAGTTCTATTCTGTCCTATAGGGCCACTATGAGTCAGAATTGATTCAATGGCACACAACAACAAAATGTTTATGAAGAGATGCCTATTTCTTGCCATTCCTCTGGGAGTAAATACTCTCTCATATACTTTGGGAAGGAAAAAAATAGAAAAATCCCTTCAGGCTAGAGTTCAAGTTCCCCAGAAAAAATTGCCTTACTACTGCTGGTCCCAGCCTAGGGAGACCGACTTGTCTGGTTTGTGGCTTGCCTGAGACTTCCCAGTTTTAGCACTGGAAGTTTTATGTCTTTCCCTTTGTCCAGGGAAAACTGGGACAACTGGCCACCCTACCATTGCTCCTATTTTCTGCATTAACTCTTCTCCCTAAATCCATATATCTTCCATATCTATACTTAAGACTAATTTTTGCTTGGCTTATCACTGGAGGACTTGATAACAGTGAACAGGAACCCCATGAGATGACCCAAGGCAGAGGGAGAAGGGGCTGTGTGGTGCCCTCAGCTTAGGTGTGGCTGTATTGATCAGAAAGAGTTCTCGCTCCCTGCCTCTAGAGGGGAGGAATCAGACCATACAAAATACTTTGTTTTCTCTAGAAAGACCTATGGCTCAATCTACCTAACGAAGACAGATGGATTAGTGAACTGGGCTCAACGACTTTGCTCCTTAAGATAATGAGTACCAGTGAAGGTGAATAGTAGATCTTCCAGGGCCCTGGGGTGAGACTGACACTAGGAGTTTCCAGGTGGTGCAAATGGCTAAGCACTCCACTACTAACCCCAAAGTTGGCAGTTGGAACCCACCCAGAGGTGCCTCAGAAGACAGACCTGGCCATCTGCTTTCCGAAAAGTTAGAGCCTTGAAAATCCTACAAAGCAGTTCTACTCTGACACAGCATGAAGTTGTCACGAGTAGGAATTGACTCCAGGGCAACTGGTTTTGAGGTGAGACTTGAGAGGCCCCTAGGAGGGGAAAAGAGTGGCTGTGACTGGTTGGAGATAAGACAGTTGGTTTCACTCCTGCCAGGGCCAGTACCCAGGAGGAAATTCAGACTATCCCATTGCCCCAGGAAAACTTCCAAACTTTTCTGGCAGAACATTCTTGTAAAACCGGGTAGGGCAGGGTGGGGAGCAATTACCTACAAGGTCAACTCCATCTGTGAAGTGAGGTAATACAGCATAAACCAGTTTGCCCTCCGTTTCCCTTGGCAAAGCAGGTTTGGTGACTGGCTGGGTTTGCCCTGCCGGTGGTAGCTGGCCTGATCATCCTAACAAGTCAGAAGAGGCGCTGGGCAAATACAGAGCTTAGTGCACTTGAGCAGAAGCCCTCTTTTCAAGTGTCCTGAGTTCTTGAGGTGGAGGCGGCCACTGTCCACGGTTAGCTAAGGCTGCCTTTGTAAGCTGTCAGAGGGCGTTTGCTGCCCTGCATGTGTTTCAGGGCAGGACTACTTGACAGCTGCGGAGGGGAGGCAACCTAGTAGCATTTCAGCTTCCGCTGTCGTGCCGGGAGGTTCGATAACGGAGAAGATGAATTCACGGCATCATCTGCATGTGTGCGTGGGGCTTATGTAACAACTGCAAGCTGCAGGGCTAAGTGGAGAATGGGAACACAAATGCCGGGCGGGTGAAGCGGCCTTAGCGCTGCAGTGCAGATCTGAGCTCGGAAAGCCGGCTGAGCTCGCCGCTAACCGCTGTGATGATGCAATGCGGAGACCAGAGAGAGAGCTAGCTGCAAGAGGGGAGGAGGGAGTCTGTGAGCTGCCAGGGTGGCACTGGGGTGCAGAGGCCTAATTTGGCAATGCAGGGGATAGGGCTGGGTCTGGTGGGGAAAGCTGCCTTACTGGGGCTTGTGTATAGCAGTGGGGGCTGTGGGAGGGAGCTGAAGAGACAGAGGAGAGATGATTTAGGAGATTAAAATTGGAGCCATTATTCCCTGTCCTTGAGCATAAAGAATGTGGCCCAGCTGGAGCAGGACTCAAAAGGACTTAAACAAGGAAACAGCTGGACCCTGAGGTATAAGACAATAGCTAGGACAATCTTGGAAAACATCTTTTAGGGAAACTTTCACATAATCAAACAGCACAAAAGACCCCATACTTTCCAATCTTTTCTGTTAGCATTTAGTAAATAGTAAGATTTGTAATACCAGTAAAGACTCTCCTGACTGCTGTGAGTGAAACCTGTACCAATGCTTTTTAAGAAAATCAATTCAAAATGTAGAATCATGGTGATTTTGGCAGTTTTTAGCTACCCTGTGAAAAGGTGAAGCGTTCAATGATTTTACCCATTCGTAATGTAATATATACTGATGATTTTGTAACGTTCCTTCAACTCGGACAGACATGGCTCTGGCAGCATGCTTGTCTGTGTCCCATTTTTGCCTCTTTGAAGATATGCCAAATATAACCTTTCTTTTTGCTTTACTATAACTTTGTGGTGATTTTACCCTAGGACAGAGAGGAAAAGGTCCTGATTAAAGCAGTAGCTCCCTGTAGCCGATCAGCTGTCCAATTTCTCTTTCATTGGTTTCTTTTCTGCTAAATCCCCTCCTCCCCTCAAAATTCTTTCTCCTCTATAATCTCAGCCAGACTCCTCCCATCTTTGATTCTTCTAAGCCTCAGCAGGGAGCTGCTCACCCCAGTACCTATTAAGCAGCTTTCCTTGATTTTTCAATGAAGTGACAGGCAGCGCCTCTGCTGGACCCATCGGGTCTTAACACAGTTGTCACCTCTATGCTGCAACAGTATGCCCACAAATAAATCCCACAGTATTTATTTGCATTTGTTTTGCACACAAGGGACTGGGCTAGGTCCTTCAGAGCATGTTCCTGCCCTCTGGCGTTTGCAGTAAAATGGGAAGAAATAGGACAAGAGCCAAAACAAATAAAGCATGCAGCTGAACACAGCACCTCAGCATCTCCAGGGAGACACAAAGTGCTATGTGTTTTTTTCTATAGGTTCAAATACTTAACACCTTTTTCCTTCCAGCTTATTTTCTGCTTTGGAGGAATAATATGTGAGTTATTTTGTCTGATTTCTGTAAATCTGATGGGGTCTTCAATAGGGCAAAGGCTATAGGAACATCTCAGTTTCCATCCAACTTCAATATATTCACCTCTCTTTGATCTGACGGAAAAAGCTTATTTTTAAAATCAACAGACCCAGGCCTATATCTTGGCCCTCCGTTTAGCTGCTTTGTGATATAAGGCAAGTAACTTCATTCACTCTCAGTTTTCTCATCTGTGAAATGGGGCTTTTAAAAAATTGGTTAGGAGCACAAACCTTGGAGTTGGACTGCCTGGGTTTGAACTCAAATCCACTTACTATGTGATGGTTTTGTAAGTTGCTTAACCACCTGATTCCTCATTTCCTCATCCAGAAAATAGGGATAATAATTGTGGCCCCATTTCATAGGGTTTTTGACATGGTTAAATATGTTAATACATGAGCAGAGTTTAAAATTGTGGCTGGCATGGAATATATGTTTTATAATAATGATGACAATAATAATAATTACATCACAAGGTTTTTTGAGGTTTAAATCAGATAATAAAGTGTTTGGAAAAAACTATGAATACATATGAGTTTCTCCTTCCTTTCTTATACTGAAGAAACAACACAAGAGCTCTTCTGTACCAACATTCTGTCTAGTGTAGGTAAATAAGTTTTTATTCTTTTGTCACTTTCCCTTTAATCAAATAGAAGCTAAAGTGGATATAGGGTATGATTATTAATCTGATACAATAGGTCTTACATTAAATCAAAAAGCTTTGCTAAAGTATAATTTTCAGAAAGGCAAAATTGTTACTGCAATAACGCGGATTGGAGCCGCCTGCCACAATAGCCAATTCTGAGACAGGGGTGAGGTGAGCAGCAAGATGTTTATTATATATCGATATATAGGCGACAGAGGGGAATAGATTCCTCCAAAAAACCCGTCTCCCCCACTGGAGATCGGCTGGAGTCTTTTATAGGGACAGGATTATGGATCTTTTGTGGTAGTTTCCCCTTGATGTGGTGATGTCTTAGGTGAGTTAACTTTCCACTGGTATTCTTAAAGGTTATCTGGTGACATCTTTGGGGATTATCTGGTGACATCCTGCTTACTCTTGTCACAAGATGGATGTTTTGTTTGGTTTTTCGTTCTTAGATCATTATCACTTGTTTTCTACCCTCCAGGGAGGAACATCGGTTAATCTTAAACCTTTTTATAGAGACTGGAGAAAAAAAGATCATGAGACAATGTGGCGGTTAGCAATGGGGGAGTAAACAATAGTGAGCCGGGCCTAGGCAGCCTTTTCCAAAATCATGACTCACATACAAATGTAAAACGAATGAGTGTCAAAGATTTTATTAATTAAGGAACCAGTAATATGTTAAAATCAGTTCAAAAGAGAATTTGAGGAACAAACATATATGAAGAACAAATATATATATGAACAAATAAATATATGAAGAACAAAAAGATATATATGTATTTATATACACACACTCAGGAATGATGAAATAAATAAATATTCTAATAGATGCAAAACTGGTTACTAGCCTATTGTGCAATAAAGTATAATGTTTAGAGTTACCTTTTTTACAGCATGGAAATCCATCAGATCTCTGCCAGACAACACTCATTTGCATTTTTATAGACAAGAATCATTTGTATTACTATCATTTTTCTAAAATTTAACTTTAC
This sequence comes from Trichechus manatus latirostris, assembly GCF_000243295.1. Taxonomy (NCBI): domain Eukaryota; kingdom Metazoa; phylum Chordata; class Mammalia; order Sirenia; family Trichechidae; genus Trichechus; species Trichechus manatus. The sequence continues at coordinate 1,757,606 of NW_004444053.1, forward strand.
CTGCTACAGAGTGGTAAAATAATGTATTGGATGGAAGACAAGGGTGCACATACTATAGAATCAGGTAACCTCAGAGGGTCTGCTAGCCAAAGCCCAGGATTCCCAGTAATCCTTTTGCTTATTTCCAAATTTAGGACAATTTTTCCTAAAAGTCCCCTTAAAATACAGAGCTCCCTTAGTGCATGGGTGCATGGAAGTATTTGTTTAAAAAGATAAAAATAATTATTTAAGTCCCTAATTATTAAAGATAAATCAAAAGATAAGATACTTTTTTTAAATTGGAGAGAGGGGAGATGATGACACAAGTCTCCAAAGAATGGGATAGGAAACCTGGGGGGACCAAGGTCTCCAGTGGTTTGATCAATGCTCAGCCACTTAGCTGCAAAACAGGGTAGCACTCTCCTCTGGCCTCTTTCTGGTTCCACCAGGGCTGTCCATCATATGTCCCATGAGTCATCTTAATATTAACATTTTCAGTCTCCATGAAGTAGCACAAAGTCTCTGTGACATTTTTAACTACTTTGGATGTTTGTGGAAGAGATGTACTTCATAATTATAAGTTTGCAGAGATGTTGAAAATTAGAAATATTAAGATGCCTTGGAACATTTTCTCCAGGAACACAATACTGGGTTTGCCCTGTTAAAAATAATATGAAGCCAATAAAATAAATTTATAGAAGTTTATTTAATGTATGATTTGCAAATTGGGGCAACATTCTGGACTACACAGTCAAACATGCTCCAAAGAAGAAAAATCTTTTACAGATTCTTATACTCCAGTTTATCGCTAATAATCCAACAGGGACAGAAAAGTGTTTACATAATAGTTTGTGGACATGCAGACAGCATTTTCTTGAAGAACAAATAATTACTGATTGGCCTTCAAACACTGCTTCTAGTCTGACCTTTGGAGTTTCTGTTGTGGAAACTGACTGAGCATAGATAATCCTTTATAAGAGCATAATGCCAAGCCAAAGTACTTTACTTATTCAGCTAAACAGAGGTTAAGAGCTGGGCTGCTAACCAAAAGGCCGGCAGTTCGAATCCACCAGCCACTCCTTGGAAACACTGTGGGGTAGTTCTACTCTCTCATAGGGCAATGGCAATGGGTTAGGTTTTGGTTTTGATTTTTGGTATTGTTTGACTTAAAGATAACTTTCAGGAAACTGGTTTTCTTAAGGTTTAAGGTTTGTTGTCGGGGAAAAACATCTCAAACTTTAGTAGAGCAAAAAGAAAGTTTTATTCAGCATACATTCAGAAAGGCAAAAGTGAGAAATGGACAACCATGCTGCCAGAGCCATGTCTGCCAAAGTCCAAGAAAATATCACAGAACAGACAAAAGTTGGAAAATGGACAAGTAAGTTGCTAGAGCCATGTCTGTCCAAGTCCAAAGAATATTACAGAAAAGGCAAAAATGGGAAAACAGACAAGCATGCTGCCACAGCCATGTCTGCCCGAGTCCAAAAGACCATTACAGAGTCATCAGTATATATTAACATTACAAATGGACAAAACCATTGAAACCTTCACCTTTTCACAGGTTGGCTAGAAACTGTGATCCTACATTTTCAATTGTCTTTCTTAACAATCATTGGTACAGGTTTCAGTAACAACAGTCAGGAGAGTCTTCATTGGTCCAACAAATTTCTATTCACTAAATGCTAATAGAAAAAGATAAGAGTAGAAAGTTTTTTGTGTTCTGTTTCATTGGCTTATGTGAAAGGTTTCCCTAAAAGGTATTTAACAAGATCATCTTAGCTATTGTCTTTATATCTCAGGGCCCAGTTGATATGTCCTCATGAGTCCTTGATCCCTGCTCCAGCTGGGTCACATTCTCTATGCTCAAGGACAGGGAATAATAACTCCAATATTATTTTCTAAATCAAGTTCAAAGATGATCTCAGGGTGAGAGTTTGGGTACCAAACCATCAACCTCCATGGCTTCAGAAATCTGAATTCCATGAGAATTAAAAACTCTGTTCCTTAGCCCTCACTTCTCAGCAGGGCGTTATCTGTGTTTTTCAAGGAGTGCACCAGGGGCCCCTACATTACAATCACTCTGAGTGTTACCCACAAACCTACTGAATCAGAACCTGTGGGGGGGGGGTGAGGTACAAGAATCTGCATATTAAACAGTCAGTGGGCCAGATGTTTCCTCTTCTCCCTTCTGGAGGTAAGACCAGCCAGTCTCACAGTTACTGTTGGGAGGAAGGGAGCTGAGGGAGAAATGGCAGATAGAGTGGGTCTTGATTTGCAGCACTGTGTGATGGTATGCCCACCACAGTGCTTTCTAGCTCCTCTTGAATTTGAGGTCTAAGGAGAAGCAGCACTGTGTAATGGTGGGCCCACCCACGGTGCTTCTCTAGCTCCTCTTGAGTTTGAGTGTCTAGGGAGAAGTGAGCAGTCCCTGACTGGTGCAGTTAACGTGCTCGGCTGCTAACCGAAAGACTGGAGGTTCAAGTCCATCCAAAGGCACCTTGGAAGAAAGGCTTGGTGATCTACCTATAAAAAATTAGCCATTGGAAACCCTATAGAGTACAGTTTTACTCTGACACAAACAGGGTCACCATGATTAAGAATCGACTTGATGACAACTGGTAGGGAAAAGTGAAGGGAAACAAAGAGGAATGAATCAAACATGATTTATTCATGGGCATGCAAGGAGATTGTTTCTCTTCCTCTTTTCCTTGTTTGGGCCACATAATTAAGTCTAATTTATGGAATGTGATTGTAGGCGGAATTCACAGCCTATTTTCAGTTGTCATTACCCAAAGACAGCAATCAAAATGTAGATGAGCTATCTCTATCTTACCCCCAGAAAGGAACATGGATTGTTGATAATGGAGAGGGAAATGACACACAGATGCTTATGGCCTCTGAGGTGGAGGTGGGGGGTGGGTGGCCAGCAGACACACTCTGTGTCTGGAAATGGTGCCATCCTGTATCTACTGCCTGCTTTCTGCCAGGAAAGGCTAAGTGCTGCACTAATGCTCTCTTCTCATACTGCTGGGAGAGACACAGGGGGCAAGGAGTCTTGTTTCTCCTCCTTTCAGCCCCGCCTGGACAAAGATGAGCTCCAGCCTAGAGCAAAGTGGCTTTCCCAAAGTGTACCAGGTCATGAGACTGTTAACCAGAAAGGACACTTAGGGGCATTGCCATTTGCCAGCATTAGAGATTCACTCCCACTGTGACCTTCAACCTAAGTAATTAGACCTTCTCATCTAACTAAACAAAAAAGATCTAGGGCAGCATGTGACAGAATTAGAAATAACCCACCAGGAGCTCAGAAATTTGCAGAGGGAGGCCAGCAGCATGCTATAACCCAAATGGGAGAACACTAATCAATCAGATGGAGGCAGACAGTCATCTCCCAGATCTGCGTTTGTATTTTTTAACCAAAAAAAGACTCCCAGCAAACCCTTCTAACAAACAAATCAACCTAGGATGACATTTCCTATGCACCACCTCCCCTGGCAGGAATAATAAATTAATCCTAGGCTGCAGCCACTGTGCATCATCCCCTCCTGGGAGAGCCCCCGCAGACCCTTCCCTCCTTTCCCATCCCAGCACTGCTAAATTCAGCTGTTCCACAGAGTGCATGGTCTATATTTAGTGCATAAAAGTCAGAGTTCAGCATACAATTCATCAAGCTATCACTCATTCTTCCACCCAGGCGACACATGCAGAAATCCTTCCAAAGGACAAGCGTGGTAGTCATTCGAAGAAAGAGCAATTCACCAGGCTAGAGGGGTTTTCTCCTCAAGCCTGAGCAGTGCGAGGAGCCAGAGAGGGCCAGGCTGGAGCCAGGGAGCTGATAAGCTCCAGAGGGCAGTGCAGGAAGGGGTGGGAATTGGAAGGATTCAGAGAGTAGCTGTGAGCCCTGCACACTAATTCTGCCCCATTTGCAATTGCAAGCAGTTAGATGTGAATCCTCAGGCTCTAGTTTACATGTCACAGCTTTACGGGAGCTTCCCTGAGGCAATCCTCAAGCTGGATTAGGGGCCCCTCCAAAGCCCTCCACAGTACACACTATACTGTAGCCCCTTCAGCCTTTAGTGTGTAAACAAATCTTCTGTGAATGTTAAAATGCAGGGTCTGGATGGAGCCTCAGGTCATGAATATCTCTTTTTTTCTTGTGATTTTTTATTGTGGCACAAACTGTCGTTTTCATTGTGGCACGACTACTAACCTAAAGACTGGTGATTCAAACCCACCCAGTGATGCCATGGAAGAAAGGCCTGACAATCTGCTCCGTAAAGATTACAGCCAAGAAAACCCTATGAAGCAGTTCTATTCTATAACCCACGGGGTTGCCATGAGTCAAAATTGACTGGAGGGTTGGTTGGTTGGATTGTTGTAAACATGTAGCCAACAAAAACATTTGCCAATTCAACCATCTCACATGTACAGTGCAGTGACGTTATCATATTCATCCTGTTCAGTCATCATCCTTATGCAGTTCCAGTTTTTTCCATTGCCTTTAACAGAAGCTCAGTGTCCCCCAAGTATTGAGTCCACTGTTCCCCCTCCCTCCACCCACAGTTCATGCATTTCTAATCGTGCCAGTTTGAGTGGCAAAGATGCTACTGCAATCTCCTGGAACATGCTCTCTTCTGCCACAGAAAGTAAGCCCTGTGAGGTCTGGCCTCCTCTGTCTTGTTCACTGCAGTATCCCCAGCTTTAGTATGGCATCTAACACCTAGTCGATGCTCAGTGTAGTTGTTGTTAGTTGCTGTTGAGTCTACTCATGGCGACCCCATGTGTGCTGATTGTTCCACAAGGTTTTCAAGGCTGTGACCTTTCAGAAGCAGATTGCCAGGCCTGTCTTCCAAGGTGCCTCTAGGTAGGTTTGAACTACCAAGTTTTCAGCTAGTCGTTGAGTGCTTAACCATTTGCATCACCCAGACACTCGGTATATAATTTTAATTCATGAATAAAGTAATCTGACTTCTCAGGAAAATCTAGATTCAGCTCGTATTTTGGTCGGATCCCTTGTGGTGTAGTGGTTAAGAGCTTGGCTGCTAACCAAAAGGTCAGCAGCTCAAATCCACCAGGCACTCCTTGGAAACTCTATGGGGCAGTTCTACTCTGTCCTATAGGGTTGCTATAAGTCAGAATCGACTCGACAGAACAGGTTTGGTATCAATAGCAACAACTAAAATATATAAGACTTTATTGTTTACAAAGGCTTTTAAACTTGTTTATTTTAATCCGTACTACCATCCCATGAAGTAGTTATTATTACTAATTCATTATTTTTAAAGTAAACTTTTTAAGGAAAAGTAAAAGACTGAGAAAACTTAAATGACTTACCAAAAATCACAGCCCCCAAGGGCAAAGCCAGAATCAAACTCCAGTCTTGTGGATGGAAAGCCCAGTAACTAAAGCAGCTGTTCTAAGGAGCTGGGTAGTGCATTGGGCATGTGCTTGGCCAGGGACCTTAGAATATGATGCCTCCAGGGCAGGGCCTGGCTACCCCAGCTCTCCTCTGGGGACCCTTAGAGAAGGCTGACAAGGAGCTCAGGCCTGAAGCCCTGTCCATCAGGGGCTGTTGTTGACTCAAGGAGAGGAAGACTGGACAGTGGTGATACAGGCTGACCTGCCCCTAACAAGTGCAAACATTGTCTCAGGGGCTGAGCTTGTAAATTCCTGGGTGAAGGCATTATTGGAGGACCTTGGGGAGAGGAGGAAAGTGGGAGGTCCACCCAGAGCCGGATTGCCCAGTAAACAAGGTACACACAAGTTTACTTGTGTTTACTTACTAATCTGTAGTGATTTAGGAGATAATATTGGAGCCATTATTCCTTGTCCTAGAATGTGAACCAGCTGGAGCTGGACTCACAAGTACTCACAAGGACACATCAACTGGGCCCTGAGATATAAAGACAATAGCTAGGACAATCTTGGAAAACATCTTTTAAGGAAACGTTCACATAAACAAATCATAAAACACAGCACAAAAGACCCACATACTTTCCACTCTTATCTTTTTTCAGCCTTTGGTAAGTATAAGATTTATTGGAATAACGTAGACCCTTCTGACTGTCTTTACTGAAACCTGTACCAATGATTGTTAAGAAAGACAACTCAAAATGTAGGATCATTGTTTCTAGCCAATCTATGAAAAGGTGAAGCTTTCAATGGTTTTGCCCATTGGTAATGTTAATATATACTGATGACTCTGTAATGTTCCTTGGACTTGGACAGACATGGCTCTGGGAGCATGCTTGTCTGATTCCTACTTTTGCCTCTTTTAATATATGCTGAATAAAACCTTTCTTTTTGCTTTACTAAACTTTGTGATGTTTTTACCCTACAACAGTAGTGAACAATTTCAACTGTTTTTCACCATGTTAAAGGAAGGAAGCCAGGGGTGTCATAGAGACAGAATCATGGAAGGATCTTACCTCAGACTGTTTGGAATAATTGAGGCCAGGGTGGTCCTTTATGGTTAGCGATTTCACTTCAGGAACACAAAAAGGTGGAGGAATTTCTTAATGTTTGCTGTTTTCCAGGAGTACGGGGCTCAGGTAACGTTCAACCTTGTCAGAGTATAAGGCAGTGATGGTTAAGTGTGGATGAGTGAGGATTGCTGTAGGGCAGCTCAGATAAGAAGTCTCTGCGAGCTAGTGTGTCCTGAAAGTTGTGGTGTGTGGGAGCTGGCTTGAACCTGCTCTCAAGAGCTAATTGTTAAATATTCAGAAATATTGTGAGCTGGTTGTTAAACCCTTGGTAGATTGAAACTGGCCAGGTGGGAGTGTTTATACTATGGAAATTGGCAAACACTATAAATCAGGTCCACCACGTGTCTGTCAGTTTGTCATACTGTGGCGGCTTGTGTGTTACTGTGATACTGGAAGCTTTGCCACTGGTTTTTCAAATACCAGCAGGGTCACCCTTAGTGGACAGCTTTCAGTGGAGCTTCCAGACTAAGACAGACTAGGAAGAACGACCTGGCAGTCAACTTTTGAAAAAACTGGCCAATGAAAACATTATGAATAGGAGTAGATCATTGGCTGATACAGTGCAGGAAGAGGCACCCCTCAAGTTGGAAGTCACACAAAAGATGACTGAGGAAGAGCTGTTTCCTCAAAGTAGAGTCAACTTAATGATGTAGATGGAGTCAAGCTTTCAGGACCTTCCTTTGTTGATGTGGAACAACTCAAAATGAGAAGAAACAGCTGCAAACATCCATTAATAATCAGAACATGGAATGTATGAATCTAGGAAGATTGGAAATCATCAAAAATGAAATGGAAAGCATAAACATCAATATCCTAGGCATTAGTGAGCTGAAATGGACTGGTATTGGCCATTTTGAATCAGATAATCATATAGTCTACTATGCTGGGAAAGACAAATTGAAGAGGAATGACATCGTGTTCAATGTCAAAAAAAAAAACATTTTCAGATCTGTCTGAAGTACAACACTGTCAGTGATAGGATAATATCCACATGCCTACAAGGAAGACCAGTTAATACGACTACTATTCAAATTTACACACTAACCACTAAGGCCAAAGATGAGGAAACTGAAGATTTTTACCAACTTCTGCAGTCTGAAATTGATCAAACATGCAATCAAGATCCATTGATAATTACTGGTGATTGGAATTTGAAAGTTGGAAACAAAGAAGAATGATCAGTAGTTAGAAAATATAGCCTTGGTGATAGAAACGATGCTGGAGATCACAAGATAGAATTTTGCAAGACCAACAACTTATTCATTGCAAATACATTTTTCAACAACATTAATGGCGACTATGCACATGGACCTCACCAGATGGAAAACACAGGAATCAAATCAACTACATCTGTGGAAACAGAAAATGGAAAAGTTCAATATCATCTGTCAGAAGTAGGCCAGTGGCCGACTGCGGAACAGACCATTAACTGCTCATATGCACGTTCAAGTTGAAGCTGAAAAAAATTAAAACAAATCTATGATAACCAAAGTACAACCTTGAGTATACCCCACCTGAATTTAGAGACCACCTCAAGAATAGATTTGACCTGTTGAATACTAATGAACAAACACCAGACAAGTTGTCGGAAGACATCAAGGACATCATACATGAAGAAAGCAAAAGGTCAAGACAGGAAAGAAAGAAAAGACCAAAATTGATGTCAGAAGAGACTCTGAAACTTGCTCTTGAACTTAGAGTAGCTAAAGAAAATGGAAGAAATGATGAAGTAAAAGACCTGAACAGCAGATTTCAAAGGGCACCTCAGGAAGACAAAGTCAAATATTATAACGAAATGTGCAAAGACCTGGAGACGGAAAACCAAAAGGAAAGAACCCTCAACATTTCTCAAGCTGAAAAAACTGAAGAAAAAAATTCAAGTCTCAAGTTGCAATTTTGAAGGATTCTGTGGGCAAAATATTGAATGACACACGAAGCATCAAAAGCAGATGAAAGGAATACACAGAGTCACTGTACCAAAAAAAAAAAAAATTGGTCAACATTCAACCATTTCAGAAGGTAGCATATGATCAAGAATGATGGTATTGAAGAAGTCCAAACTGCACTGAAGGCATTGGCGATAAACAAGGCCCCAGGAATTGACAGAATACCAACTGAGATGTTTCAACAAAGGGATGCAGTTCTGGAGGTGCTCGTTCATCTGTGCCAAGAAATTTGGAAGACAGCTACCTGGCCAATCAACTGGAAGAGATCCGCATTCCAAAGAAAGATAATCCAACAGAAAGTGGAAATTATTGAACAATATCATTAATATCACACACAAGTAAAATTTTGCTGAAGAGCACTCAAAAGTGGCTGCAGCTCAACAGGAAACTACCAGAAGTTCAAGTCAGATTCAGAAGAGGGTGTGGAACAAGGAATATCATTGCTGATGTCAGAAGGATCTTGGCTGAAAGCAGAGAATAGCAGAAAGTTGTTTACCTGTGTTTTATTGACTATGCAAAGGCATTTGATTGTGTGGATCATAATAAATTATAGATAACATTGGGAAGAATGGGAATTCCAGAACACTTAATAGTGCTCATGAGGAACTCATACATAGACCAAACAGAGCAAGGGAATACTGCATGGTTTAAAATCAAGAAAGGTGTGCATCAGGGCTGTAACCTTTTGCCATACTTATTCAATCTGTATGCTGAGCAAATAATCTGAGAAGCTGGACTGTATGAAGAAGAATGTGGCATCAGGATTGGTGGAAGTCTCATTAACTACTAGCAATATGCAGATGACACAACTTTGCTTGTTGAAAGCAAAGAGGACTTGAAGCACTTACTGATGAAAACCAAAGACTATAGCCTTCAGTATGGATTACACAGCAAGATAAAGAAAACAAAAATCCTTACAATTGGACCAATAACCAACATCATGATAAATGGAAAAAAGATTGAAGTTGTCAAGGATTTCATTTTACTTGGTTCCATTATCAATACCCATGGAAGCAGCACTCAGGAAACTGAATGACATAGTGCATTAGACAAATCTGCAGCAAAAGACCTCTTTAAAGTGTTAAAAAGCAAAGATGTCACTTTGAGGACTAAGGTGTGCCTGACCCAAGACATTATATTTTCAATCACCTTAACTGACTCGATGGCACTTAACAACAACAATAACAATAAATTGGGTTGTATTTTTCCCCCTCCAGAGAGCTGGTGGTTAAACGTTTACCAGCATACCAATGCCCAGAAGGCCCTGTGGCAGAGGGAGAATTTGAAGTGGACCTTAAAAGTTGGGAAAAGAAAATCTTGTATCTTTCTTTCACAAGTTGGTGCCATAAAACTTGCAATCCTTAAACTCCAAAACTACATACCCAGAGTTAAAATATAACAAGGAATTTAGTTTTTGTCTGGAAATGGGACAAAAGAGTTGTCCCAGAAAATTTGTAACATATAGTACCTATGTGTCATTCTATCATACAGAGAATTCTATTAGCTAAACATACGTTTTTGAAGTCTCTACACTCTCGATGATGTTCTTAAGCAATCTTTAGTACATTCTGAATCATCAAAGCAAAATTAGTTCGTGTTCCTTATTGTTTGAATTGTGTATTTTGTGGTATTATGAATATTTTTTAAAAGTGTGTATAATTACATCTACCTCATTCTTAAGAAGAAAATTTGATTAACCTGTATGTAGCATTATTCAAACACAGCCAACAGCGTAGCTTAGTATAAACCAGTGCCAGTTGCCATTGAATTGATTCCAACTCATGGGGATCCTATGTGTTTCAGAGTAGAATTGTACTCCATAGGGTTTTTAATGGCTGATTTTTAGAAGTAGATCACCGGGTCTTTTTTCTGAGGTACCTCTGGGTGTACTCAAACTTCCAGCCTTTCAGTTAGCAACCAAGGGCATTAACCATTTTTGCCACGCAGGGACTCCTAGTTTAGTAGAAGCATGAAGAAAAACATGTTATGTCATGTCGGAGCAGGATATTCAATGGTTCCAGTGCATTTCCCTTTTGAAGGTGGCTATATGGTCCTATCTCTAGTCTTATCTTCCCTTTACCATGATCAATTCCTTGGATCAGAGTTCTATCTTCTAAGAAGCACTGAATTGTTTTCCAATTCTTGGATATGAGCTGCTGAATCAATGGTGGTCAGAGAAAACAGTAGGATTAGATTAGGAAGAACTTATTCCTGCTACTGAAAAAAATAAAAATAAAAACCTCAAAGTATATACTAAATTCAGAACTTTGCTTTGAAGAATAAGTAGGAGTTAGCTAAACAATGAGAAAGAAGGAATTCCAGCAAAGGAAACAGTATTTGCTCACACCATTGTACTATAAGGCATTAATTATTGTCTTAACTGAAACATGAATAGGTTTGAGATAAGATGAGAGGTGGAATAAATAAGGAGGAATAAGATCAGAATTAGAGACCCTGAGTGGTATAAACAGTTAATGTGTGCTTGGCTGTTAACTAAAAGGTTGGAGGTTTGAGTCCATCCAGAGGTGCCTTAGAAAAAAGTCCTGGTGATCCACTTCCAAAAAATCAACACTTGAAAACCCTATTAAGCACTTTGACACACATGGGGTTGCCATGAGTGCAAGTCAACTACATTGCAACTGGTAAGATCAGAGTTAGGCAGTAATCATACCATCCAGGGCTGTCATGTATTGAATTGTGTCCCCCCAAAATATGTGCCAACTTGGCTAGGCCATGATTCCCAGCACTGTGTGATTGTCCACCATTTTGTCACCTGATGTGATTTTCCTATGTGTTGTAAATTCCTCTTCTGTGATGTTAATGAGGCGGGATTACAGGCAGGACTCAATCTGTGTCTTAAGTCAATCTCTTTTGAGATATAAAAGAGAGAAATAAGCAGAGAGACAGGGAGACCTCATATTATCAAGAAATAAGAGCCAGGAGAATAGCATGTCCTTTGGACCTGGGGTCCCTGTGCTGAGAAACTCCTAGATCAGGGGAAGATTGATGACAAGGACCTTCTCCCAGAGCCAACACAGAGAGAAAGACTTCCCTTGGAGCTGGTGCCCTGAATTCGGACTTCTAACCTACTAGATTGTGAGAGAATAAGTTTCTCTTGTTAAAGCCTTCCACTTGTGGTATTTCTGTGATAGCACCACTAGATAACTAAGTCAAGGGCCTTATGGGTTAGTCTTACTTGGAGTTTGAGCTTTACCCTAGAAGCTCTAGGAAACCCTCAAAGGGTTAAAATCAGAGCAGCAGAAGCAGTACAATTGACAGGTTGGAAGAGGATGACATGACACAGCAGGCAGTGTACTGGGGAAGAGTAGTAGTGATCCCAGTGAGAAGGGATGAGGGCCTGAGCCAAGACTGTGGCAGGAGGGGCAGAAATTCTAATCGAGAGAATAATCAAGAGGAAGCATCTGCAGATCTTGGTGGCATGTATGATTGACTGGATATGAGGTATGAGTGAGAAAAAAATGAAAAAATTCAAAGTTCTCTGTGTCTACAGGCTGAATCGATGATGATACCATTTGCCACAGTAGGGAATACAAGAGGATTTGGGCCAGTTGCGTTCGAACATGTATCTGATGAAGATCATCCTTGGGCAAACTTGTAAACTTCTTATAATTCCTTATATTCTCTGTTAACTTGCCGTATTTTAACAGTGACATGACTTAAGCTGTCTGTCTTCATGATGATTAATCGTGGGTATAAGTTAATTGTGGGTATGAGTGAAATAATAGATGACTAAGAATGAACAAATGTAAATCTGTATAACAGTGTAAACCTCCCCAGTAACTAACCTGTTCAACTGAGTGATGAAGTGACTGAGTCACCAGTATGCTCATTGGAATTCCACTGACTGCCATATAATCTCATTTAATATCACTTGGGCATTCTTTTATTTATTTATTTATTTTGCAAATACATTTTTTTTATTGCTGTAGTTTAAAAGAAGTTTACATTTCAAGTTAGTCTCCCACACAAAAATTTATACACACATTGTTATGTGACCCTAATTGCTCTCCCCATACTGTGACAGCACACTCGTCCTTTCCACCCCTGATTTCCCATGTCCATTCAACCAGCTCCTAACCCTCTCTGCCTTCCCATCTCACCCCTGGACAGAAGCTGCCCTTTTAGTCTCTTCTATCTACTTAAGCTAAGAGACACACTCCTCACTCCTCAATTTATGTCGCACAGTCCAGTCCAATCCCTGTCTGAAGAGTTGGCCTCAGAAATTCTTTTACTTCTAGGCTGATAGAGAATCTGGAGGCCATGCTTTCCATGGTTCCTCCAGTCTCAGTCAGACCATTAAGTCTGGTCTTCTTACTAGAACTTGAGTTCTGCACCCCATCTTTCTCCTGCTCCATCAGGGACTCTAGGTTGTGCTCCCTGTCAGGGCGGTCATTGGTGGTACCCAGGCACCATTTAGTTCTTCTGATCTCAGGCTGTTGAGGTCTCTGGTTTTATGTGGCCCTTTCTGTCTCTTGGGCTAATACTTTCCTTGTGTTTTTGGTGTTCTTCATTCTCCCCTATTCCAGGTGATTGGGACCAATTGATGCATCTTAGATGGCTGCTTGCAAGCTTTTAAGACCACAGACACCACTCACCAAAGTAGGATGCAGAACATTTTCTTAATAAGCTTTGTTATGCCAACTGACCTAGATGTCCCCTGAAAGCATGGTCCCCAGACCCCTACCCC
>NW_004444053.1:1770823-1783653 GCF_000243295.1 Trichechus manatus latirostris
TGACCTAGATGTCCCCTGAAAGCATGGTCCCCAGACCCCTACCCCTGCTACTCTGTCTCTCAAAGTGTTTGATTGTATTCAGGAAATTTCTTAGCTTTGGTTTAGTCCAGTTGTGCTGACTTCCCCTGTAGTGTGTGCTGTCCTTCGCTTCACATAAGATAATTCTTATCTACTATCTAGTTAGTGAATAACCCTCACCCTCCCTCCCGACCCTCGTAATCAAAAAGAATGTTTTCTTCTGTGTTTATACCTTTTCTTGAGTTCTTATAATAATAGTCTTATACAATATTTGTCCTTCTGTGGCTGACTAAATTCACTCAGCATGATAAGTTCCAACTTCCTCAATGTTATGTTTCATGGCTTCATCGTTGTTCTTTATCATTGTGTAGAATTCCATTGTGTGGCTATACCATAATTTATTTATCCATTCGTACGCTGATGGGCATCTAGGTTGTTTCCATCTTTTTGCTATTGTGAACAGTGCTACAATGAACATGGGTGTGCATATATCTATTTGTGTGACGGCTCTTATTTCTCTAGGATATAGCCCAAGGAGAGGGATAGCTGGATCATATGGTACTTCTATTTCTAGCTTTTTAAGGAAGCACCAAATCTATTTCCAAAGTGGTTGTACCATTTTACATTCCCACCAACAGTGTATAAGTGTTCCAGTCTCTCTACAACCTCTCCAGCATTTATTATTTTGTGTTTTTTGGATTAGTGCTAGCCTTGTTGGGGTGAGATGATATCTCATTGTAGTTTTGATCTGCATTTCTCTAATGGATAATGATCGTGAGCATTTCTTCATGTGTCTGTTAGCTGCCTGAATATCTTCTTTGGCAAAGTGCTTCCATTTTGTGGTCAAAAAACTTCAAATAATTATTTTATTGATTGATTTTTAAAAATAGCAATGGAAACCAACTGCATTACTTTTTTTTTAAATGAACTTACTGCAACACATTTTTGAACCTTGGGGTTTTGCAAACTACTATTTTGGATACTTTGATATTCTCCATTGTGATGGTACCAAATTGGAATATATGCCACAGAGCTATAACATTAAAACTTATTTTTTTAAATGAAAAACAATCCATCTAGAATTGAATTCTGTTTTAATGCAGTAGTATTTGTTTACTAAGAATTTGATATTGATTTTAAAATGCATTAGCTTACTCAAGGAGTATGACCAATATTAGTGAAACTTTCAAATCATATTGATCTGTATATTATCTTTGGCTTCTACCCCTGCCATGTACAAATTTATCTGCATTTGCACCAATCTTTTTCTCCTTTTCTGCCTTAATAGAATATATGTCCTGTCTCCTGTCTGAAAATTTTTCAGCTAAGCCTCCAAGTTATCTTCCCCTTCTCCTTCCTCTGTTGTTGTTGTGTGCCATTGAATCAACTTCAACTCATAGTGACCCCATAGGACAGAGTAGAACTGCCCCATCTGGTTTCCTAAGCTTTAATCTTTATGGAAGCAGATCACCAGATCTTTTCTCCAGTGAAACAGCTGAGGGCTTAACCACTGGCCACCAGGGCTTTTGCTGCTCCCTCTAAGGTCATACAATCTCACTCTGTCTACTATATTTTCAACTTTCCCCTTTCTAGTAACTACCCTTAACATAAAAATATCATCACATTTATTCCACTTTGTGGAAACATTGCCCCTCAGGTCCAAGCCACTTGCATCTATTATTTTTTTCCTTCTTTTTACAGCCAAGTTTCTAGAAATAGATTATACTAGCTGTCTCCATATAATCATCTCTAATTAACTCTCCAATCCATACGGTTTCTGTCACCAATATTCTCCTGAAACTACTCTCATTATGGTTATCTCCATATCACCAGACCCAGAGGCCACTTGACTTATGGTAAACATCTTGGAATTTTCTCTAAGATGGGAAGCCATTGGAGTGTTCTGAGCATCATGATGTGACTTATCAAGCTCACTGTGAAAGGTGCAGGTATGAAAGCAGGGAGACCAATTAGAATGCTATTAAGTTAGCATTATGAGATGTAATGGTGGCTTGGACCAAGATGGTAGCAATGGAGATGATGCAAAGTGGTTAGATTCTGGGGATGTTTTGAAAGTAGAGTTGACAGAATTTGCAGATGGAGTAGAGACTGAGTGTGAAAGAAAGAGAGGAGCCAAGTGTGATTCAGAAGTTTTGACCTGAACAAATGGGAGAATACCAATCAATGTTATTCTTTCATGTTTGGCCACCACAGGGAAAAAGACTCAGACTATCCTACTTCCCTACTGCAAATGGTAAGGTCTTTGGATTTTACTCTGAGTGACCTGAGAAGACATGGCATATTTTGAGCAGCAAAGGGTCACAGCCTGACTTACATTTTATAAGATTGCTCTGGCTGCTGATTAGAGAATAAACTATAAGTGAGCAAAGATGGAAGAAAGTAGATCAGTGAGATGGCTTTGTAATAATGCAGGGAAGAGATGACAATGGCAGGACCCAAGTAGTGAATGTGGTCAGATTCTGGCTATATTTTGAGAGTAGAATTGACAGTTTACTGATACAAGGGATAAGAGGAGCAGAGGAGTTAAAGATTACTCCTAGGTTTTGGCCTGAGCAACTGAAAAAGTGGAGTTTCCATTTACTGAAATGAGCAGTCTTGGGAATAGGGTGGGAAATTAATAATTTAGTTTTTGGCATGATAAATGTGAAATATCAATTGAAAATGCAAGTGGAGATATTGACTGGCAGTTGTATTTATAAGGCTGGTGTTCAGAGGAGAAATCAGGCTATAGATACGAGTTAGGGAATCCTCAGCATCGCTGTGTTTAAATCTATGAGACTGGAGAAGATCACCAAGGGAGTAAGCATATACGCTGAAGATGTCTGAGTAGTAAGCCTTGGTTGTGCACACATTTAGATGGCAGGGGCATAAGAAAGAATCAACAAAGGAGATTGGGAAGGAGCAGCCAATCACATAGGCAAAGAACCAAGAAAAAATTATTTTACAGGGAAAGAAAAAAAAAGTATTTCAAGAAGGAAATAATGATCCTCAGGGTCAAATGTTGCTGTTGGGTCAAGTAAGATGAGATACAAAAGTTAACCACTGGATTTGGCTGTGTATGGAGGGGAGGGTATTGAAGACTTTGACAAGAACAGTTTTTAAGGCAAACTAGGATTGAAAGTCTGATTGGAGAGGATTCACGAGAAAAAGGAAAGAGTGAAAGGGAGACACCAAATACAGACAACTAATGCCAATGACTGTTGCTGTAAAGGGAAGCAGAGAAATAGTGCAGTAGCTGGAGGCAGAAGTGGGGTTGAGAGATGGGTTTTAAGATGGGATAAATAACAGCATGTTTATATATAGATAGGAGAATTCACTATTTAGGAAAGAGATGAAATGTTGGAAGGATCAAGGGGATAGAGCCAAGAGTACAGGTATGCGGTGGACCTCAGTTTTTCCTTTGTAACAGGAGATAGGCAGCTCAGATAGAACTGCTTGTAGACTGGTAGATAGGAGTGTGTGGAAGTTCTTTTCTGATTATTTCTAATTTCTGTGGGAACTAAGAAGCAAGGTCATCACTGAGAATGAGGAGTTTTTGGAGGTTTGAGGTAAGAGGAGAAGGTGTGTTCTTATCCCAAAGAGTAGGAGAGTAATTGAACCAGGTCATGTAGTAGAATTGTAGAGCGCCATGAAGAAATAGCCTCAGGGATGTTAGTGGATATGCACTGAAAGTGAGACCATTCAGCAAGGTAGTCTGTTTTCTCCAGCTGAGCTGGAGGTTCAGAGAGACAAGGGTACACCATCTGCCTTCTTCCTTTTCTCACGTTTTGCAGTACATGAAGCTCTTAGTTCTTTGCTCCAAGCTCTGAGGTGAACTCCAGGTGAGAGGGTGGGGAGGGTTGAAGAGAACACTTTCTTTGGGATGTCTGCTCTTCCTGCCTGTCCAAGTTCACTTGGCAGGCTGGCATTTCACTGGCATTTTAAGAATTCAAGTGTGTTCTAAGCCAGCCTGGCAGCCATTCTTGTGCAAGCCAAGCTGCTGCCCTTTACTCCAGAGTGGACTTAGGAACAGGCGGAATCCTCAGTCAACAGAGCCTAGTCTGACCTGCAATGGAATCCATTTGCCCAGGGACACTCATGGACTGAATTCAGAGGTGGAGAGAGTTGGAGCTTTCAGTAAAGGGGAGGAGGATGTGAGTGATGGAGGCAGCTCCAGGAAGAGTAAACATCTGAATATGATTTAAATAAAATAGACTTCAGATACAGTGTTCTTTCCCACCCCCCCAAAAACTCACAAAGTAAATGAGATAGGAAGTCAGCCAGCTGCCTTGATACATATTGATCCCTCATCTCTGTAAGATGAAGATAATAATGGTGATCACTTCATACAGTAGTTTGGTTTAAATACACGTAAAGTACTTGGAACAATGTCTGGCAGACAGTAAAGCTCAATAAATATTAGAAAATATAATAATACTAATCAGTTAGTAGTATTATTTTATTAAGCTTTGACTAGGGCTGAGCTCGTAGTCCGTGAGAAAACTGCTTCTTATTTCTGCGTCTTTTTCTAGATGATGAAGAAAATCTTATTTATTAACAACAAAAATTAATAGATTGATTAACATGGTTCTTGTATAGGATGACATCCACATCTGTGAAACATACTATAAATGTAGCAATGAGGTAATTTCAGGTTGTGGGAAGATCTGGGGTGGTGAGCCAGGGACCCCCCAACCAGACCAAGGCACTGGGCCGAGCTACTTAACCTCCCAGAACCTTACTTTTCTGATGTGTGAAATAGAGTAATATCCACCCTTGAGATTGCTATGAGTGTTAAAACAAATCAATGTATATAATGTACCTTGAAGAGTGATGGGCACATAGTATGCATTTGACAATGGTAGCTGTGATTATTAATAATTTTGGTGGATTGCCTAGGTGGGAAAATTCTTCCTCTTCTTCTCCATGTATGGAAATCCTCTTTTTAGGACCAACTTGATGCCAGTCTCCCCAAGAATCCTCTCCATATTCTTCTAGTCAGATTTCATCTCCTTTTTCTCTGGATTTCTGTTGCACATTGTCCATGCTTCGATTGCATCGTTTCCTTTTTATAATTCATCACAGATGTCTTTTTTCATGCACGTCTGTCTGTTGAACTAGAATTTAAGGTTTTTTTTATACATCTTTGAATCTCCTCAGCAATTAGCATATAGTAGGCTAGAATGTAGTAGGCATTCAACAAATGCCTACAGAATTGAAAGTTCTCTCTAATCTTCAAAGTAGGGAAACTGACTGTCATTTGTTATTGTTAGGTGCTATTGAGTCACTTTTGACTTATAGCGACCCTATATACAACAGAACAAAACCTTGCTGGGTCTTGCACCACCCTCATGATCGTTGTTATTCTTGAGCCCTCTGTTGCAGCCACTGTGTCAGTGCATCTCATTGAGGGTTTTCCTCTTTTTCACTGACCCTCTACTGACATTTAGAAGGAATTTTTTTCCTCTTTTTTCCCAAATCCCCCCTATCAGAATATGGACTAATATCAGAATATCAGAAATAGTAACTAAATATATGGTGTTTGAAGTCAGTAGACCTGTTCTGGAATCCCATCTCGACAAATGGCTAGCTAGGTAAATTTGGAAAGATTACTTCACCTTGTTGTTCCCATATAAAGTGCATGGTAAATGCCTAGCACAGTGCCTGGTATGTCACAAGCAGCTAATATTATGCTATCTATTATTATTACCATTGTAGGTGTCATTGTCATCATTATCACACCCCCTTACCATCTAACTAGGGAAGGAGGAGAAGTACATAAAACAACCAGAGCATAGTACAACAACAGATAGTTAGTAGCCTTCCCTTGATCTTGGCATGCAAGGTTAGCACAGCTGGTTCCAATCAAGAAAATGCCACTCTCCAGGCACGACAGAAAGGAAATAAATTGTCCCTAGGTAGTTTCAGCTGCTTCCTAAGCCAGCTGACCAAGGCAATTAGAGCAGGTAGGTGCCCGGTACAGGCAGGCTAAAGAATGGATCTCACTTCCTTGCCAGCTATAAGGTAGCACATTATGAAAGTGTACCTTAAAACTCTGAGGACAAATGTTAGTCATCAGATACCCAGTTACTGAAAGGATCTCAGACATGGTGTAGGAAAGTGACTGAAAAGGAAGGTTGGCCAGAGGAGAACTCCCAGTCACTTAGCTGCTGGACTCTTCTCTGCCTCTATGTGGGCTAATTTTATTGGCACCTAAGAAGAGAAGAATTGAGACTATAGCACGTGCAGCAGTGTATTGTAACGGGAAGAATAAAACCCAAACTAAACCAGTTGCCATCAAGTCGACTCCGACTCACGGCAATCCTATGTGTGTCAGAGTAGAACTGTGCTTTACAGGGTTTTCTTTGTTTCTTTTTAAAAAAATATTTTATTGTATTTTTGGTAAAATTTTACACAGCAAATTAGGTTCCCATTTAACAATTTCTGTACATATTGTTCAGTGACATTGGTTACATTTTCACATTGTGTCAACATTCTCATTAATTCCATTCTGGTTGTTCTGTTTCCAGTAATCTAGCTTCCCTGCCCCACCCCTGACATTCCCACTTTTGCTTTAGGGTAAATGTTGACAATTTGGTCTCATATACATGATTTAAAAATTTTTTTTTTAAAGGAGCACAGTATTCATGGGTGATATCATTTATTTTATGAGTCTATCTGTTATTTAGCTGAAAGGTGACCTCTGGGAGTAGTTTCAGTTCAAAGTTTAAGGGTATCTCAGGGCGATAGTCTCGAAGGTTTCTCTAGTCTCTACTGGTCCAGTAAGTTTGGTTTTTTTAAAAGAATTTGAGTTTTGTTCTACAATCTTCTCCCATTCTATCAGGGACCATCTATTGTGTTCCTTGTCAGTAAGGTCCATAGTGGTAGCTAGGTGCCATCTAGTTCTTCTGGTCTCAAGATAGATGATTCTGTGGTTCGTGTAGGCAGCTAGTCCTGTAGACTAGTTTCTTCTTTGAGTCTTTGGTTTCCTTCTCTCTTTTGCTCCAGATGAGTAGAGACCAATAGTTGTATCTTGGATAGCAGCTTGCAAACTTTTAAGATACTACGTACCAAACTAAGATGTAGAGCATAAACTTTATGGACTATGTTGTGCCAATTAACTGAGTTGTCCCACAAGACTATGATCCTAAGCCTTCAAACCCAGTAAACCAATCCTGTGAGGTGTTTGGTTATGTCTGGGAAGTATTCATGACTGTGCCCCCTATGAGCTTTATTATATATATGAATATATGAGCAGCACTCACAAACATGTATGTGCATATGCCTACAGATACACCTATACATGCACAAGTATAGGCACACATACACCTGCCTATACACATATATCCATACATACCTACCTATGTAACCATTCAAATATTTTTTGGTTGTTACTGCTGTTGTTGAAAAATTGTATATGTTATAGCATTAACCAATAACATTCCTTATTCTTGTATACCTCTTGATGTCATCATTAACCTTGGTCAAGTTGTGCACAGTTCACCTACATTTGGTATTACCTTTCCCATAATCAAAAATAACACGTGTTGTCTTAGGCTGGGTTCTCTAGAGAAGCAAAACCAGTGAAGTGTATAAATATATATAGATATTTATATCAAGGAAATTGCTCATGCAGTTGTAAAGGCTGAAAAGTCCCAATTCCATGGGTCAGACTGGAGACGTCTCCTGACTCACATAGCTGCAGGGGCTGGTGAACCCAAGATCGGCAAGTCAGACAGCAGGCCTCTGGCTCACAGGCTCCAGAGGTTAATAAATCCCAAGATCAGCAGGTAAGCTGCTAGCTCAAGTCCCAAGAACCAGAGGTGAAATGAACAGGAGCCAACTGCAGGATCCAGAGGGAGCAAAAAGCAGGGAGCTTTGCCAGAAAGTCCACCCATATTGGATGCAGGCCACACACCCAAGGAAATTTCCCTCCAACTGATTGCCTACTCATATAACAGATCTCATCATGGGGGTGATTACATCATAGCAGATCTCATTATGGAGGTTATTGCATCATTGCATAGCTGCCAAATCACATCAAAACTGCCAAACTACTGAGAATCATGGCCCAGTCAATTTGACACACAACCTTAACTGTCACACATGTCTACTGTCTAGAGAGTGATTTCCCCTTCCTCTTCCTCCCACCCCTGGTACCTATCAAAGAATGTTGATTTCTGTACATATACCTATTTTTGTTTTTTTATAAAAGTAAGCATCATACAATATTTCTTCTCTTTTGATTGACTTATTTCACTCAGCATAATGTCCTCCAGATTCATTCATGTTATGTTTCACAAACTCATTATTAGTTACAGTTGTGTAGCATTCCATTGTATGTATATACCATGTTTTGTTTATTCATTCATTCATTGATGGGCACTTAGGTTGTTTCCATCTTTTTGCTATTGTGAATATTGCTGCAATGAACATAGCTGTGCATATGTCTATTTGTGTCACTGCTATTGGATCTCTAGGTATATATCTAGAAGTGGAGAAGTGGGATCATATGGTATTTCTACTTTTAGCTTTTTGAGGAAGTGCCATACTGTTTTCCATAGTGGTTCTATCATTTTATAATCCTACCAGCAGTGGATAAGGATTCCAATCTCCCCACAACCTCTCCAACATTTGTTGTTGTTGTTGTTTTTATCAGTACCATTTTTGCAGGGGTGAGATGGTATCTCATTGTAGTTTTGATTTGTATCTCTCTAAATGGAAACGCTGGTGACGTAGTGGTTAAGAACTATGTCTGCTAACCTAAAGGCTGGCATTTCGAATTCACCAGGCACTCCTTGGAAACTCTATGGGAATGTTCTACTCTGTCCTATAGGGTCGCTATGAGTCGGAATCGACCCGATGACACCGGGTTTAGTTTTTTGGTTTTAATGGCTAATGATCACGAGCATCTTTTCGTGTTTGTTGGTCGCTTGAATGTCCTCTTTGGTGAAGCATCTGTTCATATTCTTTGCCCATTTTTTAAATTGGATTGTTTGTCTTTTTGTTGTTGAGCTATTGAAGTTTTCTATATATTTTAAAGATTAAACGCTTATCAGATGTCATTCCCAAAGATTTTTTTCTCATTCTATAGGTTCTCTTTTTACTCTTTTGATAAAGTCTTTTGATGAACATAAATGTTTAAATTTTAGGAGGTCTCAGTTATCTAATTTGTCCTCCATTGCTTGTGCATTTGTAGTTGTGTTTGGTAATCTATTTCTGAAAAAGTTTGGTTCCATAGTTTTGTCCCTATGTTATCTTCCAGGAACTTTTTAGTTTTAGTTTTAACATTTAGGGCTTTGACCCATTTTTGGTTAATTTTTGTGTATGGTGTGAGGTATGGATCCTGTTTCATTTTTCTGCAAATGGATATCCAGTTTTGCCAGCACCATTTGTTAGAGACTGTTTCTTCCCCATTGAATGCATTTTGACCCCTTGTAAAAAATCAGCAGTTCACAGATGGATGGTTTTACTTCTGGGTTCTCAATTCTATTCCATTTGTTTTTGTGCCTGTCATTGAACCAGTACCAGGCTGTTTTGATTACTGCAGCTGTATAATATGTTTTGAGACCGGTAAGTGTGAGGCCTCCTACTGTGTTCTTCTTCAATATTACTTTGGCTATTTTGGACCTCTTTCCTTTCCATATAAAGTTGGTGATTTATTTTTCAATTTCAGTAAAGAATGTTGGAATTTGGATCAAGATTGCATTATATCTATAGATTGCTTTGGGTAGTATTGACATTTTCACAATGTTAAATTTTCCAATCCATGTGTATAGAATGGTTTTCCATTTATTTAGGTCTCTTTTAGTTTCTTGCAGTAGTGTTTTATAGTTTTCATTGTATGGATATTTTATATCCCTGGTTAGATTTATTCCCATGTATTTTATCCTTTTGAAGGCTATTGTAAATGGTATTTTTTAAATTTTCTTTTCAGAGTTCTCCTTGTTAGTGTAAAGGAATCCAACTGATTTTTGTGGTTGATCTGGTACACCGTCACTTTGCTGAATCCTTCTATTAGATCTAGTGACTTTCTTGTGGAATCTCTGGGATTTTCTATGTATAGTATTATGTTGTCTGTGAATAGAGGTAGTTTTACTTCTTCCTTTCCAATTTAGATACCATATATTTCCCTTTCTTGCCTTATTGCTTCATAGGGTTTTCAGTGGCTGACTTTTTGGAATTAGATAGCTAGGCTTTCCTTTTGAGAAGCCACTGGGTGGATTAGAACATCCAACCTTTCAGTTAGCAGTTCTTATGGTTAAGGTTGTGTGTCAACTTGACTGGGCCATGATTCTCAGTCGTTTGGCAGTTATGATGTAGTTTGGCAGTCGTGTGATGGTGTGATCACTTATATAATGAGATTTGATATAATGCGATCACCTCCATGATGGGATCTGCTGTGAGTAGCCAATCAGTTGAAAGAGAGTTTCCTTGAGCATGCGGCCTGCATTGAATATAAGTGGACTTTCTGGCAAGGCCTGTGGGTTTTTGCTCGCTCTGGATGCTGCATCTCACTCCTGTTCATCTGACCTCCAATTCTTGGAACTTGAGCTAGCAGCTTATCTGCGGTCTTGCCTGCCAATCTTGGGATTTGTCCATCTTTGCAGCCTGTGAGCAAGAGCCCTGCTCCTTGACCTAGCGATCTTGGGTTGGCCAACCTCTGCGGCTACGTGAATCAGGAGAAGCCTCTATCGTGACCCATGGACTTGGGACATTCCAGCTTCTACAACTGCATGAGCCATTTCCTTGATATAAATCTCTCTTTATATCTATTTATATGCCTTATTGGTTTTGCTTCTCTAGAGAACACAGTCTAAGACAGTAGTTGAGCACTTAATTGATTATGCCACCCAGGGAGTCCAATGGAAAGAAATCTAGATGTAAATTCTGGTCAATCACTAACTAACTAGCTGTGACTTTTACATGTTATTTAATCTTTCTGAATTTCTGTTTCCTGAGGATTGTTGAGAGGATTAGAGATCATGATGTAAAAAATCTGTGCTCACTAATGAAACAAAACCAAATCAGTTACCTTCAAGTCAATTCTGACTCATGGTAACCCCATGTGTGTCTGAGTAGAACTATACTCCATAGGGTTTTCTAGGCTGTGACCTTTCAGAAGCAAATCACTAGGCCTTTCTTCCAAACAGCCTCTGAATGGGTTCTAATTGTCAACTTTTCAGTTAGTACACAAGTGCTTAACCAAATGTGCCACCCAAGGACACTCACTAACTGGTAACTTCATTATCAATGTCTGTATATTATCCCTGGCACCTGATTCTTTCAAATTAGATAACAATAAAAACTAACCTAACCATAAACAAAGAAATTTCATTAAGAATGTTCTGATTACTCTTAGTTTTGGCCATGGGCCTCCAAAGACTCCTCTTGCCCTGGATCAAAACTTCATGACGTAGTAAAGTTGACTTTTTTGATTCTGGGTCCATCTGTAACAACACAGATCTCAGCTTGGCAAATTTTTGAAATTATTATTGGTGTCATTGAGCAGGGGTGTGGGAAGACATCAATGTCCACTTGTTCCTACTATGGAGAACATTGCTCAAGAGCACATATCCTACTGATGGTACATTAGTGATGTCATCTACCTACACAAAGGACAGCATTATTAATATCACAGTAACTCACACAGGGGGACTTTTCAGGCACTTGGCAGAGGAAAAGGGAAGGGATAGATGTACAAGAATATAGAGGGAGGAGGAGAGGGACTGAGACTCAAATGAAATATTTAAATGGTGAGTAGCACCTTCTGTAGCTTTGAGAGATGAGCAAATGGATGTTAAACTAGAGGTAAGAGAGAGGGACATTGGAGCAGGAGTTTAAAAAGTAACAAACAAAAGGAGAAGACAAGGTATCAATATAGAAGGAGAGAAACAGAAAAGAGAAAGGAAAAAGTGGCCTGGAGAGAGGTTAGGAAGGGAGTATCATTAATTAGGATTGAAACTCATGCTATAGGGTGACCAATAAAAGAACGTTCAGTTGGTAAAATATATCCAAAAGTCAAAGGGTTCAAGAAAGAAGGTATTTGGGAACGTATAAGCCAGCAGTTAGATATATCTGAGAATTTTTTTTCATATATAGCTTTTTTTTTTTTACATACATTGTTATGAGACCCCGACCGTTCACCGCATTCTGTGACAGCACACTCCTCCCCTCTGCCCCTGATTCCCCATGAACATTCAACCAGCTCCTAACTCTCTCTGCCTTCCCATCTCACCTCGGGACAGAAGCCACCCCTTTGGTCTCTTGTAACTACTTGTCTAAGAGGCACATTCTTCACAAGCATCACTTTATGTCCCACAGTCCAGTCCAATCCCTGTCTGAAGAGTTGGCCTCAGAAATAGTTTTAGTTCTAGGGTAATAGAGAGTCCAGGGGCTATGCTTTCTGGGAAACCTCCAGTCTTAGTCAGACCATTAAGTCTGGTCTTCTTACCAGAATTTGAGTTCTGCATCCCATCGTTCTACTGCTCCATCAGAGACCCTCTGTTGTGTTTCCCGTCAGGACGTTCCTTGGTGGTAGCCAGGGACCATCTAGCTCTTCTGGTCTCAGGCTGATGAAGTCTCTGGTTTATGTGGCCCATTCTGTCTCTTGGGCCAATACTTCCCTTGTGTCTTTAGTGTTCTTCGTTCTCCTTTACTCCGAGTGGTTGGGACCAGTTGATGCATCTTAGATGGCCACTTGCAAGCTTTTAAGACCCCAGACGCCACTCAACAAAGTAGGTTGCAGAACATTTTCTCAATAATGTTTGTTATGCCAATTGACATAGATGTTCCCTGAAAGCATGGTCCCC
>NW_004444053.1:1784948-1786186 GCF_000243295.1 Trichechus manatus latirostris
ATATCCAATTATGCCAGCACCATTTGTTAAAGAGACTGTCTTTTCCCCAATTAATGGACTTTGGGCCTTTGTCAAATATTAGCTGCTCATAGGTGGATGAGCTTATATCTGGATTCTCAACTCTGTTCCATTGGTCTATGTATCTGTTGTTGTACCAATACCAGTCTGTCTTGACTACCATGGCAGTATAATAGGTCCTAAAATCAGGTAGTGTAAAGCCTCCAACTTTGTTCCCCTTCTTGAGTAGTGCTTTATTTATTTGGGGCCTCTTCCCTTTCCATATGAAGTTGGTGATTTGTTTCTCCATCTCATTAGAAGATGCTGGTGGAATTTGGATCAGGATTGCATTGCATCTGTAGATTGCTTTGGGTAGAATTGACATTTTCACTATGTTGAGTCTACCTATCCATGAGCAAGTTATATTTTTCCACTTACGCAGGTCTCTTTTAGTTTCTTGCAGTAGTGTCTTGTAGTTTTCTCTGTATAGATCTTTTACATTTCTGGTTATATTTATTCCTAAGTATTTTGTCTTCTTGGGGGCTATTGTAAATGGTATTGATTTCATGATTTCCTCTTCAAGGTTCTCTTTGTTGGTGTAAAGGAATCCAATTGATTTTTGTATGTTTATCTAGTATCCTGAAACGTTACTGAAATCTTTTATTAGTTCCAGTAGTTTTCTTGTGGATTCCCTGGGGTTTTCCGTACATAAGATCATATCATCTGAGAATAGAGATAATATGACTTCTTCCCTACCTATTTGGATGCCCTTTATTTCTTTTTCTAGCCTAACTGCACTGGCTAGGACCTCGAGCACAATGTTGAATAATAGTGGTGAGAAAAGGCATCCTTGTCTGGTTCCTGTTCTCAAGGGGAATGCTTTCAAAGTCTCTCCATTCAGGATGATGTTGGCTATTGGTTTTGTATAAATGCCCTTAATTATACTGAGGAATTTCCCGTCTATTCCTATTTTTTTTGAGAGTTTTTATCATGAATGGGTGTTGGACTTTGTCAAATGCCTTTTCTGCATTGATTGATAAGATCAAGTGGTTCTTGTCTTTTGTTTTATGTATGTGATGGATTACATTTATTGTTTTTTTTTTTTTTGTTGTTGTACCATCCCCGCATACCTGGTACAAATCCCACTTGGTCATGGTGAATTATTTTTTTGATATGTTGCTGAATTCTATTGGCTAAAATTTTCTTGAGGATTTTTGAGTCAATGTTTATGAGGGATATCG
>NW_004444053.1:1789360-1798254 GCF_000243295.1 Trichechus manatus latirostris
GTTCTCTTCCTGCAGAGAATTTATTGATTCTTTATTTTGGGAGCTTGCTGAAGCCATCATGGACTGCCTCTTTATGTGACTTGATATTGACTGTTGTCTCCAAGCCATCAATAATTTATAATTTTATTTTGTGTTTGCTTAGTGGGACCTAACTTCTAATTTTGTTTTGTTTTGATATGCCCAAATAGGCTGCTCGTGTGCACTAGTTTGATTTTTGACACCTTTTGATCCCTAATGTCCTGTCAGCAGGTAGTTAGTTCTGAAACTAAGTATGTGTACACAGGAGTCTGTAAAATTTTCATATATGGGATCAACTTGGGTGTTCAGGCTGTCGGTCACCAAGTGTGTGATGCAGGCTCTCACCCCCAGTCCTAGAGAGGCATGAGTGATTGGTGTAGGCACTGGATTCTGGCTGTGGTAGGGGATCATGCGCTGAGCCAGACAGGGGGCTGATGGCTGCCCCTGAGAGTCTGAAAGGAAAGCATGTCCCTATTCTCTAGGGTGAGTAGGTAGATGAGTTTTGCAGCCAGGCTAAGAGTACCCCACTCTGTTGGCTGTAAAGATTTGAGGGCACCACTTTTTCTTGAACTCCTGTAGCAGGTGACTAGACACTTTAGGAGCTACCAGCAGTCCTCAAGACCTAGCTGCAGATTGATAAAAGTGTCTACTTGAGGGTCAGGGCTGTTTCGAGGGTCACAAATCTGCCTGTTCACAGCTGAAGCAGTTGAAGTTAAACTTCAGATGTTTGCCCTGTTGTACAGTTGCTGTGAGGGCTAAGGTTGTTGAGATGGGTCCCCACAAGTCTATATGGGGATGTAAGGCACTCAGAGTCTGCAGACCCCTGATTTCTCTGGCCAGCAAAGGAGCTGTGCTGACCCTGTGTTCCTGGCCTAGAGGAGCCAGCAGCTTATTTGTTCCCTCTCCAAGGCCAGGAGAATGGGCCAGGGGGCCTTTTGGGATCTGCTTCTGGCCCAGCAGACTCTCGGTGCAGAGCACGGGGGGAGGAGGTAAAAGGAAGAGAGGTTTTTCCCCAAATCTGGTGCAGAGCATGGAGGGAGGAGGTAAAAAGGAGAGAGGTTTTTCCCCAAATCTGGTACAGAGCATGGAGGGAGGAGGTAAAAGGGAGAGAGGTTTTTCCCAAATGGGCTTTTTTTTTTTTTTGGTTTTTAATCACCGTGAAAGTGTGCACACATGTACTTATCCTAGCCTCTTGGGAGCTGCTCGTCACTGGTTGGAGTGTCCAAGCAGAATCCCTGCTGCCAGGTCTCTCTTAATGTGGAAACTGCTTCCCAAGAGCACACACAGCACAGCTGTTTGCCTGCTTCACCACGGACCAGCGTGGTTGTGGCTCTGCAGTTTCGCCACTGCGGCTCTAGCCCTCCTCACCTCTTCCAAACGATGGATTTCTTAACCTTGCCTTGTTCAGGGCTGCCAGATTTTCACATAGAATCAAATCACTTGTTTTTCCAGGTCTTTGTTGTAAGAGGGATATAGGAAGCTCCTAACTACTCCGCCATGTTGACCACGCTTCTGTATCTGAGAATTTAATGATACCTATGGAATAGAAAAATGAACATAAATTCCCTAAACTTCATCCATGGATCCGTCTCTCCTAGGAGATCCTGCTTTAAGTATTCTCATACATTATTTTGAGGTAATGATAGGTCTGGAGTTTCCTTAAACAGATCTGAATGTCAAACAAGGAGTTAATTTTCTTTGTTTAATTTTCTCAACTGAATGAATGTTACTTTAAACCAAACCCAGTGCCATCGAGTTGATTTGAGCTCATAGTGATCCTATATGACAGAGTAGAACTGCCCCATAGCTTTACTTATTTAGTCACTATGCGCATTTTTTTATTTCAGAAGTGTAACATTTTTTTTGAATGTGACTATTAGAAAATGGCCCAAGGCCAGACTTACAGGCCTGACAGAGACTGGAGAAACCACAAGAATATGGCCCCTGGATACCCTTTTAGCTCAGTAATGAAGTTATTCCTGAGGTTCACCCTTCAACCAAAGATTAGACAGGCCCATCAAACAAAACGAGACTAAAGGGGCATACTAGCTCAGGAGCAAGTACTAGAAGGCAGGAGGAGACAGGAAAGCTGGTAATAGGGAACACAAGGTTGAGAAGGGGAGAGTGTTGACATGTCATAGGGTTGGTAACCCATGTCACAAAACAATATGTATACTAATTGTTTAATGAGAAGCTAGTTTGTTCTGTAAACCTTCATCTAAAGTACAATAAAAAAAAAAAAAAAGGGTTTTGGGCCATAAAGGAGAACCATGACCTCAACTAACAACATTTAACATTTGGGGGTTAGGCTCTTTCAGGTTGCAAGGAAGAAATCCACTGTGGTTTTCTCAGGTAGCAGGGTTTGTTTTAAGTATACACCGGGGAATAAAGAAAATAGAAGTTGCTGCACCAGTCTCACAAAGGAAAGGAAGTATTAGAATGCCAGGCCTCACAGAGACTGTGGTTTAGGACTGAGACATTTAGGTTGTTGTGTTGCCTGAACAGCTGGGTTTTCTCAATCCCCCTCAGCAGCAGGTGTCTATTGATTTCACTCTAGTGTTTCCCTGTGGTGATGGCTCTGCTGCTCTGTGTTGTTCCTCCTTTTGCCACCTTCTTTCTCCTTAACAGTTTCTGCCTGTATAGCCCTTTGCATTGCTGTTTCCTCTCTGTGTATTTTTTTGTTTTCTTCTTCCCATTTTTAAGTGTTGACCTGTTTGTACGTGCCCCAACCTACCCAAGAGAGACACTAATGAATCCTGAATCACCATCATTCTCTTGGGCTGTGCTTATTCTACAGAAGCTGCTCCTGAGGCATGTCTCCACCATGGTCCAGTCTCTGTGCCCAGGTGTCACCATTATGTGGTCAGCATCTCTTGGGTATAACCATTTTTTTTAGTCTTGTATCTGTTGGGCTTTAGAGGTTTACAAGGCGATACTCTCACCATATTCTTATGCTATTCTTATTAGGTGCCGCCAAGTCGGTTCCTACTCATAGCAACCCCAAGTACAACAGAACAAAACACTGTCCGATCCTGCCCCATCCTCACAATCATTGTTATGCTTGAGCCTATTGTTGCAGCCACTGTGTCAGTGCATCTCATTGAGGGTCTTCCTGTTTTTCAGTGACCCTTTACTTTACCAAGCATGATGTCCTTCTCCAGGGACTGATCCCTCCTGATAATATGTCCAAAGTATATGTAAAAAGTAGTCTCGCCATCCTTGCTTCTAAGGAGCATTCTGGTTGTACTTCTTCCAAGACAGACTTGTTCCTTCTTTTGGCAGGCCATAATATAGTCAATATTCTTTGCCAACCCCACAATTCAAAGGTACCAATTCTTTTCAGGTCTTCCTTATTCAAAGTCCAGATTTCACATGCATATGAGGCGATTGAAAACACCATGGCTTGGGTCAGGCCCACCTTAGTCTTCAAGGTGACATCTTTGCTTTTTAACACTTGAAAGATATCTTTTGCAGCGGATTTGCCCAATGCAATGAGTGTTTTGATTTCCTGACTGCTGCTTCCGCGGATGTTGATTATGGATCCAAGTAAAATGAAATCCTTGACAAAGTCACATTGTCTCCATTTATCACGCTGTTGCTTACTGGTCTGGTTTTGAGGATTTTTGTTTTATTTATGTTGAGGTTCACCCTATTCCTACTAATCCATACTGAAGGCCGTGGTCTTTGATCTTCATTAGTAAGTGCTTCAAGTCCTCTTCACTTTCAGCAGGCAAGGTTGTGTCATCTGCATAAGGCAGGTTGTTAATGAGTCTTCCTTCAGTCCTGTTACCCCATTCTTCTTCATATAGTCCAGCTTCTCGGATTATTTGCTTAGCATATGCTCTGCATTTCTCAAGCTGAAAGAACCGAAGAAAAAATTCAAGGCTCGAGTTGCAGTATTGAAGGATTCTATGGAAAAAATATTAAACAATGCACGGAGCATCAAAGAAGATGGAAGGAATACACAGAGTCACTGTACCAAAAAGAATTGGTCAAAGTTCAACCATTTCAGGAGGTAGCATATAATCATGAACTGATGGTACTGAAGGAAGAGGTCCAAGCTGCACTGAAGATACTGGCGGAAAACAAGGCTCCAGGAATTGACCGAATACCAATGGAAATGTTTCAACAAACGGATGCAGCACCGAAAGTGCTCACTCATCTATGCCAAGAAATTTGGAAGACAGCTACCTGGCCAACCGACTGGAAGAGATCCGTATTTATGCCTATTCCCAAGAAAAGTGATCTAACTGAATGCGGAAATTATTGAACAATGTCATTAATATCACACACAAGTAAAATTTTCCTGAAGATCATTCAAAAGCAGCTACAGCAATGCATCGACAGGGAACTTCCAGAAATTCAAGCCGGATTCAGAAGAGGACATGGAACCAGGGATGTCATTGTTGATGTTAGACGGATCCTGGCTGAAAGCAGAGAATAGCGGAAAGATGTTTACCTGTGTTTTATTGACTATGCAAAGGCGTTCAACTGTGTGAATCATAACAAATTATGGATAACATTGTGAAGAATGGGAATTCCAGAACACTTAATTATGCTCATGAGGAACTTGTATATAGATCAAGAGGCAATCGTTTGAACAGAACAAGGGGATACTGTGTGGTTTAAAGTGAGGAAAGGTATGCATCCTTTCACCATACTCTTACAGGTATTATTATTATCATATCCATTTCACATACAAGGAAATGGAGATTCAGAGAGATTAAGTGAGGAACTCCAGGTAGAGCACACTCAAATCTGGGTGTACTAACCCCAAAATCTTTCTGGACACTAGTCTGGAAACATGAGAAGAACTGATGTAGAAATGAATCAGAGGATGGAGACACTGTGGGGGTGGTAGAGAGGATGCATAATAATCCAGTTAGACTTCAAGCTAAAATACTAAAAATAGAGCTGGAATTTTTTTCATTGTAATTTAGGTAAAAATTTACAGTGCAAATTAGTTTCATATTCAAAAATGTATACACAAATTGTTTTGTGCCATTGGTTGCAATCCCTGCATGTGTCAGCACTCTCCCCTATTTGCTTTCCACCCTGGGTTCCTTGTGTAGATTCATGCAGTTCTCCTGTCCCTTCCTGCCTTCTCATTTTTTTGCTATGGGCAGGTGTTGCTCATTTGGTCTCATATACTTGATTGAACCAAGAAGCACGTTCCTCACATGTGTTACTGGTTTTTTTTTTTTTTTTTTTTTTAATAGGCCTGTCTAATCTTTGGCTGAAAAGTGGACTTCAGTAGCGACTTCAGTTCTGAGTTAGTAGCGTGTCCAGGTGCCAGAGTTTCAGGCTTCCTCCAATCTCTGTCAGACCAGTAAGTCTAGCCTTTTTTTTGGTGAATTAGAATTTTGTTCTACATTTTTTTCTCCTGCTCTGTCTTGGAACTTCTATTGTGATCCCTTTGAGTGTGGTCGGTGGTGGTAGCTGGGCACTATCTAGTACTTCTGGGCTCAGGCTGGTGGAGGCTGTGGTTCATGTGGTCCATTAGTCCTTTGGGCTAATATTTTCCTTGTGTTTTTGGTTTTCATCATTCTCCTTTGCTCCAGACAGGATGGGACCAATAAATGTGTCTTAGATGACCACTCACAAGCTTTTAAGACCCCAGATGCTACTCACCAAAGTAGGATGTAGAACATTTTCTTTAAGAACTATGTTATGCCAATTGACCCAGATGTACTCTGAGACCATGGTCCTAGCCCTCAGCCCTGGTGACTTGGTCCCTCAAGGTATTCAAATGTGTCTAGGAAACTTCTGTGCTTTTGATTTGGTCAAGTTGTGCTGATTTCCTCTATATTGTTTATTATCTTTCCCTTCACCAATGTTAAAGCTTGTTTACTATCTAATTAGTGATTTTCCCTGCCCACCCCTCCCCTCCCTCATAACTATCAAAGATTGTTTTTTTTCTGTGTGTAAACCTTTTCTTGGGTTTTTATAATAGTAGTCTCATACAATATTTGCCCTTTTGTGATTGAATTATTTCACTCAGCATAGTGTCCTCCAGATTCATTCATGTTGTGAGATGTTTTGCGGATTCATCCTTGTTCTTTATTGTTGCGTAGTATTCCATTGTGTGTACCATAGTTAATCTATTCATCTGTTGATGGGCACTTAGGTTGTTTCCATATTTTTGCTATTGTGAATAATGCTGCAATGAACATGGTTGTGCATAGGTCTATTCATGTGACAGCTCTTACTGCTCTAGGATTTATTCCTAGTAGTGGGATTGCTGGACCATATGGTATTTCTATTTCTAGCTTTTCAGGAGGCACAATACCATTTTCTATAGGGGTTATACAATTTTACTTTCCCACCAGCAGTGCAAAAAGAGTTCCTCTCTCCTCAAAAGCTCTCTAACATTTGTTATTTTCCATTTTTTTGATTAGTGCCAGTAATGTTGGGGTGAGATGGTATCTCTTTGTAGTTTTGATTTGCATTTCTCTAATGGCTAATGATTGAGAGCATGTCCTCCTATGCTTGTTAGCTGCCTGAATGTCTTCTTTGGTGAAGTGTCTGTTCATATCCTTTGCCCATTTTTTGATTGGATTATTTGTCTTTTTGTTGTTGAGGTGTTGAAGTATTCTATAGATTTTGGAGATTAGACTCTTGTTAGCTAAAATTTCTTTTTCCCAGTCTGTAGTCCTCTTTTTACTCTTTTGGTGAAGTTTTTGGATGAGCATAAAGTGTCTAATTTTTAAGAGCTCACTGTTACCTAGTTTATCTTCTGGTGTTTGTGCATTGTTAGTTATGATTTGTACTCTGTTTATGCCGTGTATTAGGGACCTTAGCATTGTCCCTACTTTTTCTTCCATGATCTTTATCGTTTCAGTTTTTATATTTAGATCGTTGATACATTTTGTGTTAGTTTTTGTGTATGATGTGAGGTATGGGTCCTGTTTCATTTTTTTAGAGATGGACTTCCTGTTATGCTGGCATCATTTGTTAAAAAGAGTGTCTTTTCCCCATTTAATGGACTTGGGGCCTTTGTTGAAGATCGGGTGACAGTAGGTGGATGGATTTACATCTGGGTTCTCGATTTTGTTCCGTACGTCAATGTGTTTGTTGTTGTACCAGTACCAGGCTGTTTTGACTACTGTAGCTGTGTAGTAGCTAAGGTCAGGAAGTATGAGTCCTCCTGGTTTATTCTTCTTCTTCAATAGTGCTGTACATATCCAAGGCCTCTTCTCTTTCCATAAAAGTTAATGATTAAATTTCCCATTTCATTAAAAAATGCTGTTGGTATTTGGATCAGGATTGTGTTATATTTGTGTATTGCTTTGGGTAGAACTGACATTTTCACAATGTTGAGTCTACCTATCCATGATCATGCTATGTTTTTCCATTTATATGTTTCTTTTGTTTCCTTGCGGTTGTGTTTTGTACTTTTCTTTGTATAGGTCTTTTACGTCCTTGGTTTGATTTACTCCTAAGGGTTTTCTCTTTTTAGAGGCTATTATAAATGGTATTGCTTTCCTGGTTTTCTTTTCATAGTTCTCTTTATTGATGTATAGGAATCCAGCTGATTTTTTATGTTTATCTTGTATCCTGCTACTCTGCTGAATCTCCCTATTAGTCCAGTAGTTTTCTTGTGGAATTTTTAGGGTTCTTTCTGTATAGTATCATATCATATCTGTGGTTAGGGATAGTTTTACTTCTTCCTTTCTAATTTGGGTGCCCTTTATTTATTTTTCTTGCCTTTTTGCTCTATCTAGGACTTCCAGCACAGTGTTAAATAGAAATGGTGATAAAAGGCATCCTTGTCTTGTTCCCGTTCTCAGGGGAATGTTTTCAGCCTCTCTCTGTTGAGAATGATGTTGGCTGTTGCCCTTTATTATGTTGAGGGATTTCCCTTCTATTACTATTTTATTGAGTTTTTATCAGGAATGGGTTTTGGACTTTATCAAATGCCTTTCTTGGATGGTGTCATGGATTGAATTGTGTCCCCCAAAAATATCTGTCAACTTGGCTGGGTCATTGTGATGGTTAAGATTGTGCGTCAACTTGGCTGGACCATGATTCTCAGTGTTTAAATGTGATCACTCCCATGATTGAATATACTGTGAGTAGCCAATCAGATGAAAGGGAGTTTCCTTGGGGGTGTGGCCTACATCTGAATATAAGCAGACATTCTGGCTTTTTGCTGTCTCTGGATTCTGTGGCTGCCTCCTGTTGTCTCATCTCTTGGGTTCTTGGGATTTGAGCTGTCAGCTTATCTGCCAAACTTGGGATTTTTCGATCTTCACAGCCTGTGAGCGGGAGCTCTGCTCTCTGACCTACCAGTCTTGGACTCACCAGCTTCTGTGGCTGCATGAACTTTGGAGAGGCCTCTACCCTGATCCACGGACTTGGGACTTTCTAGCCTCTACAATTGCATAAGCTGTTTCCTTAATATAAATCTCTCTCTCTATATATATATTTGTATGCTTTACTGGTTTGGCTTCTATAGAGAACCCAGCCTAAGACAGTCATGATTCCCAGTATTGTATAATTGTGTACCATTTTGTAATCTGATGTGATTTCCTTATGTGTTGTAAATTCAATCACTATGATCTAATAATTAGCAGCTGTTATACTGATGAGGTATACAAGATTGGATAGTGTCTTAAGCCAATCTCTTTTGAGATATAAAAGAGAGAAGTGAGCAGAGACACATGGGAACCTCATACCGCCAAGAACGCAGAGCCAGGAGCAGAGCACATCCTTTGGACTTGAGGTTCCTGTGCAGAGAATCTCCCAGACCAAGGGAAGATTGATGACACAGACCTTCCTCCAGAGCAGAGAAAGCGTTCCCTTGGAGCTGACACCCTGAATTTGGACTTGTAGCCTACTGGACTGTGAGAGAATAAACTTCTCTTTGTTAAAAC
>NW_004444053.1:1800364-1824341 GCF_000243295.1 Trichechus manatus latirostris
GGCACCATCTAGCTGTACTGGACTGAGTCCGGTGGAGGCCTTGGTAGCTGTGGACCATTAGTCCTTCGGACTAATCGTTTCCTTGTATCCTGTTCTCTTTTTTCTTCCTTGCTGCCGAAGGGATGAGACCAGTGGAGTATCTTAGATGGCTACTCACAGGCTTTTAAAACCCCAGACACTACTCACCAAGGTAGAATGTAGAGCAGTGTCTTTATAAGCTGTGTCATGCCAATTGAGCTAGATGTTCCCTGAGACCGTGGTCTCCACAGCTGTGGGCTTCTTTTGCTGTTCTCTTTCTATTTGTTCAAGTTGTATGGCTAACATTTTGATTTTGGTCTGTTCTTCCTTTTATGATGTGTGCATTTATTGCTGTAAATTGACCTCTGAGAACTGCCTGTGCTGTGTCCCAAAGATTTTGGCATGACGTATTTCATTCTCTTTTGATTCCAGGAATTTTTATTGCCTATTTGATTTCTTCTATTATCCAGTTGTTTTTAAGCAAGGTGTTATTCAGTTTCCATGTATTTGATTTTTTTCCTTTGTTCTTCCTGTTATTGATTTCTACTTTTACAGCATTGTCATTAAAGAGAATGCTTTGTATCATTTCAGTGTTTTGGATTTTATTCTGGGTTGCTTTATGACCTAAAATGTGGTCTATTCTGGAGAATGTTCCATATGCATTGGAAAAGAATGTATACTTTGCTGCTATTGGATGGAGTGTTTTACATATGTCTATGAGGTCACATTGGTTGGTTGTGGTCTTTAGATCTTCCGTATCTTTGTTGCGTTTCTTTCTTAGTGATCTTTCCTTTACTGAGAGTGGTGTGTTGGAGTCTCCTACTATTTGTGTGGATCTATCTATTTCTCTTTTCGGTGCTGTTAGAGTTTACGTATTTTGAAACTCTGTCATTGGGTGTGTAGATATATATTAAGGTTATATCTTCCTGGTGGATTGTCCCTTTAATCATTATTTAATGTCCTTCCTTGTCTATTTTATCCTAGGTTAGTATTGCCACTCCTGCTCTTTTTTGTTTACCATTTGCTTGATATATTTTTTCCATTTTTTGATTTTTAATATATTTATGTATTTGGGTCTAAGGTGAGCCTCTTGTAGACAACATATGGATGGGTCATTTTTTTTTAATCCATCCTGCTGCTCTCTGTTTCTTTATGGATGCATTTAAGCCATTTAGTTTCAGTAGTGTGATTATTGATAAGTATGAGTTTATTGCTGTCTTATTGCTGCGCTTTTTTTTTTTTTTTTGTGGTGCTGACCTTTTCTTTGCTCCTCTTTCTCTCCCGTGCTGAGTTCCTTTTGTTTGTGGATTTTCTTTGCATTTTTTTCATTAGTATAGATTTTGTGTTTACTGAGTCTTTATGTTTTTCTTCTTTTTTATTTTGATGAGTAGGTTTGTTAACTTTCTTTGGTTACCTAGAAATTTATCCCTATCTTCCTAAGTTTGAACCAGTCTTTTATTACTTGATATCACATTGACTTCTTCTCCATTTGAAAGTTTTATACTTACATCATTTATTCCCCTTTTTATTGTTTTGACATTGTCATTATTTACAGACTGATGTTTCTGTTTTCCCTGTTTTATGTCTCTTAGCTTTGTTTTATTATTGAGAGTTGTTTACCTACATTGGTATCTGGGTGATACTGTCCTGTGTCCTAGACTCTGGTTGTTATCTGATGTTGTTTGTTCTCTAACCGAAGGACTCCCTGTAATATTTCTTGTAAATTTGGTTTGGTTTTATGAATTCCTTTAATTTCTGTTTATCTGGAAATGATCTAATTTTGCTATCGTATTTTAGAGAGGGTTTTGCAGGATTTATTATTCTTGGTTGACATTTTTTTCCTTTCAAGGTTTCATATATGTCATCCCATTGCCTTCTTGCCTGCATAGTTTCTGCCAAGTAATTAGAGCTTAGTCCTATTGTTTCCCCTTTGTAAAGTCTTTTTGTTTTTCTCAAGCTGCTCTCAAGATTCTTTGTCTATGGTTTTGGCAACTGTGATTATGATGTCCTTGCCACTTTCTTTTGGGGTCTATCATATATGGGGTTGGTTGAGTTTCTTGGATGGTCAGCTTTTTGTATTTCATGATATTTGGGAAGTTTTCTGCTACCAAATTTTCAACAATCTTCCCTGTGTTTTCCATTTTCTTCTCTGTATTCTGGAACTTGGATCACAAGTAAATTTTTGCTGTTGATTGTGTTCCACATAATTCTTTGATTTTCTTCACTCTTTTCTCTGATTTTTTTTCTCAAAGTGGGGTCCATGGATTTGTCTTCAGTCTCGTAGATTCTGTCTCCTGTTGTTTTAAATTTGCTCCAAAAACATTCTATTGTGTTGTCCATTTCTGAAATTTTGTTGTTTATATTTTGGGTTTCTAGTTGTTGTTCTTGTATGATTTCTCATTATTTATTTATTTATTTATTTATTTTCTTGTATTGTTTTCCTGAATTCTTCTATTGCTTTGTCCGAGTTTTCCTTGATTTTTGGCTATATTTTGGTTGTTTTTGTCTGTGTTTTTCATGATTTTGTCTTTTTTCTTGGTTTTGTCTGTGTTTTCCTTGATCTCTTTCCTAATCTCTTGGAAAGCCCTAAATATTAGTTTTTTGAATTCCACATCGGGTAGCTCCACTTCCTCTTTTTCTACTGGAAGTTTATCTGATCCTTTATTTTGCTCACTTGCTGGAGCGATCTTGTCCTGCTTTTTTATATGTTTTCATATTGTCTGTTGTCTCTGAGACATTAAGGTATTATTTTCTTTATTTATTGATTGTAAATTCATTTGTTTCATCCGCTTTTTAATTTTATTTTGATGTCAAGTTGGGTGGGTGGCCTGGGTGTGCTTTTCTACTTGCTTGTCTGTGGTCACAATAGCTCTTCCCATCTTGTCTGGGTGAGCAAGGCAGCAGCAGGTAGGGTGAGCCTGTTTTGCTGTAGAATGGTTTGGTGAAGTAGCTGAGGGTGGATTGGGCGGGCACTGTCTCCCTCCTGATGTTGGTCCAGTGGTTTGGGGGCATGCACAGCCCCTCACCATCTGGGCAGAAGTGTTGGACTTGGAGTGGTACAGGCTTGCTTCCCACTGTTTAGCAACTGGTTGAGAGGTGGGAGGGCAGGGGTGGTGCATGCCAGGTGAAGCAATAGGCCTGAGTGCCAGGGACACTCTAGCCTCAGCAGTGAGGGGGAGCCTTCGGGAAAGGGTGGGAGATGGCCTATGGACCTCGGTGAGAAAGAGAAAGAAAATAAAATAGAGAGTAAGAAGAAGAAGAAAAAGAGGCAGCACAGCAGTAGCAGGTGGGTGGGGGCAGGCAGACCTTGGGGCTGGCAGGAAGGGGAGGGAGGTGGCCTATGGAGCTAGGTGGATGAGAAAAGGAAAGAAAGAAAAACAATAAATAAAGAAGTGGCTATGCAGTGGGGGCCAGTGGGTGGGGGGTGGGGCAGATCCAGGGCAGTGACAGTCTGGTGCGTCAGTGGCTCTCTATCTGCAGTGGTGTGGAGGCCCAGCAGGAAGAGGTGGAAGTGGTGTATGGGGCTAGGTGGGGGGGGGAGGGGGAAAGAAAAAAAGATATAAAAAGTGGCAAGGCAGGATCCAGAAGGTGGGGATGGGGCAGCTGTGGCCTGGTGGCTCTCTAGCTGAGGCAGCTCAGTGGGGCCTGCAGGAAGGTGGCAGTCGTTTACAGGGCTAGGTGGGAGGAAGAAAGAAAAGGACAAATGAGCAAAAATGATAATAATAATTAATAATAAATGAAAAATAGTGGCACGGTGGGGGCCAGTGTGTAGGGGTGGGTGGGCCCAGGGGCTGGTTGAAGGAAGGGGAGGTGACATTTGAGACAGAAGGGTGAGTGGTGAGAAAACATGTTTCTCTGGTTACCAGGTGCACTGTCTCCTGCTGGGAGTTTCATGAGGTTGCCTTTCCATACTCGCTGTCCAGGGTTGTTGCTGGCTGTGCTCCAAGATGGTGACATTGTGCTGTGTTAGCTGGCAGGTGACCTCCACTCTGTATCTCTGCTCATTCTGTTTTCTATCAGTTTCTTCTTCCTTTTGGTGTTTGATCTAGTTCTTTATCACTTCATTTGAGGCTTAGATTTCCAGGATCGACATTTGTATCTATTTTACTCAGTTTTTCAGGTCTTTGCTGCAGAGGAACAGCATGATGTTTCTGTCTAGGGAACAAGGTTGATTCCACCTCCTCCAGAGCTAGAATTCTTCCACGAAGTGCCCTGAGATAGCCAGAGAACAGTTTCTGTCTATTCCCAACTCCCTTTCCACATTTCCCCATCCCCCAATGTGGTTAGGATTTGAAGAGGAAAATGGGAAGGAAGACCTCTTCCTAGGAGTCTCAAATTCCCTTTCCAGTCTGACATTTCAGGGGCTAAAATACCTTAATAGCTATTAAAGTAAATCCCTTTGAAATTTAATGTTCTTGAGAGAAGTCAGCCTATTAAATCCCTAGCACCTTAATGTGAAATAATTTATCTAATTTCTTTTCCTCTTAATTAAGAAAACGAAAATAGCCATAAAGTAGAGCCAAAGGCCCTGAAAGATGAACTAGAACAGGTAAAAACCACTTTCACTGAAATGTCTCACAATTCTGCTTGGGGCCAGCCCTGGAGGCTGCCACAAGGGAAGGGAAAGAGGGACAGGTAGGCAGAGTAGCACTTTCTCCAAGTGGAAGCCACAAGTGTGAACGCACATGCTGTTTCACCTTTACGCACAATGAAAATATTTTTTGGGGGGGAGGCTGGCAAACAAAGGTAGAACGTGTGTTATTTGTGTAAAAATACAGCAAACATTTTCTTACAGCTGGAAACAGACTAAATCAGGAAACCACTGGTCCAAAAAAAAAAAAAAAAAAAAAAGTAATTATTACAGTAAGTATGAGTCAAAATTGACTCGACAGCCCCTAACAATAATAACAATATATACTCAGACTACAAGCTCATTACTGATACCAACTGGCAGTAAAGAAAAACTCACTCAATATTTAGGATAGTAAAAAAAAAAAAAAAAAAAAAAGATTTGACAGTGTTTCATCATTTGGCATCACATAAAATATTTTTATTTGAATCCCCAAGAAGCAATTATTCTTTTTTTACCGAAGTAGATTAAAAAGTTAATATTGGAGTCCCTCACATTGGAAAGGATTTGCTGAACATCTGCTAAGAGGAAGTTCTGTTGAAATTTACTTGTCTTTTTATTCCTTAACCTATTAAGTGCATTTACTAAGAAATGGGATGTTTACTGCTTGAAATGCCAGCAGCTCCTGCAGCACCTCAATTTTCTCAATTAAAATCTTAAAGTCTGACCTACTGCAGAAGGAACCATTTGGTTCAGTGATGTTTTTGTTGGTTTCCAGGTTATCCTACAAGACAATGCGTGTGGAGGAGGAAGATTCTTTTTTTTAAAAAAAAAAATTTATTTAATTTTTTTGTTGAAAATATACACAGCAGAACATACACCAGTTGAACAATTTCTGCATGTACAATTCAGTGACACTGATCACGTTCTTCAAGTTGTGCAACCATCCTCACCCTCCTTTTCCAAATTATTCCTCCCGTTAATATAAACTCACTGCCCCATAAGCTTCCTATCTAATCTTTTGAGTTGCCATTGTCAGTTTGATGCTATAGAGATAGTTCTTTAAAAGAGCTCAATGCTCAAGGCAGACATTCTTTACTAAATTAAGCTAAATAATTATTTGGTTTAAAGTAGACTTCTGGGGATATTACTGGTTTAAAGTTTAAAGATTATCTCAAGGCAATACTTTCAGGGGTTCATTCAGCCTCAATGGCTCCAGAAAGTCTGGGTTTATGAGATTTTTTAAGTTCTGTTTTGCAACTTCCCCCTTTTGATCATGATTCTTCTGTAGACTTTGATTAAAATGTTCAGTAATGGCAGCTGGGCACCATTCAGTTCTTCTAGTCTCATGGCAAAGGAAGTGATTACGAAGGCAATTAGCCAAATATTGCATTTCTGGGAGAAGGAAGATTCTTATGGCTTCTTTAAATTTTATCCTTACAAGTAAAAATAAATGGTTTGAAGAAGAATAAAATGATTCGTATTGTCTTAAGAAATTTGCCCTAATAGCTGACCTATTTAGGGTTGATAAAATTGTCTATCAACTGAGTTTCATTCTATCTAATTTAAGGGAAGATTTTTCCCTTAGATTAGATGATTAGTGCTTAAGGGGGCTGAGCAAATTGCTTGCTTGGGGTCTTTCCTTAAATAATTTACGTATCATCTGACTCATCAAGTCTTGGTTAATGAACATATTAAAGTCACCAATTCTATCACTCTTCTTCCAAAGTTGGGACCTCTTCTCTCCATTAGTCTTTTATAACTTCCCTAAGACAAATCTTGTAACTCACCTTCCCTAAGAAGACTTCTCTGATAACCTCCATCCTCAGGTTTGTGTTCCAGCTTTTATGGATAAGTATTTAAAAGTCTATTCTCTTACACCTTCTAGCTCTTGGCTGGTTTATGAGATGCCTATTAGATATCTTTGTGGACATGTAGAATAGACAGATGAACACTAGGAGTTTAGGAGAGAGGTCTAGGCTGGCATTATACATTTCAAAGACAAGAAATAATGACAAAATAAATGAGACCCTATTACCACTCACTCCTTGAAGTGTTCTTATTTGGCTTCTGTGACACCATATATCTTACCACCTATCCACACCTATACAGCACCTACTTCTCAGTTTCCCTGGTTGCTTCTTCTTCCCCCACCAGTCCCTACAATGTTGGTATTCCATAAGGTCTTTTCTTCTGTCTTATCTCACTCTACTCACTTTCCCTTGAGGTCTCATCTATGTCCATGTCTTACTAACATTCTGTACCCTGTGCAGACCACTTTGTTGCCCATGGGTTCGCTATGAGTTGTAATCGACTTGACGGCAAAGAACAACAACATCACAAGATACTCATTATTTGTTTACTAGTCTGTCTTTCCCATTCAATTGTGAACTCCTTTAGGACAAGAGTTATCTTTATCTTCAACACCTAACGTAACACCTATGGGAGGTGTTTAATGAGTATTTGTTGAATGAGTGAAAGCGTTTGTTCATTTATCTTCCCATGAGGTATTATTATAAATGATGATCAGATACTCAGGCCAGTTCACATGGCCTCTTTTATCAAAATAGGGCTCTAATTGCATTATTTCAGCTACATCA
This sequence comes from Trichechus manatus latirostris, assembly GCF_000243295.1. Classification (NCBI taxonomy): domain Eukaryota; kingdom Metazoa; phylum Chordata; class Mammalia; order Sirenia; family Trichechidae; genus Trichechus; species Trichechus manatus. The sequence continues at coordinate 1,807,553 of NW_004444053.1, forward strand.
AGTGCTGTGCATAACATGGTTTCCCTAAGAAAATATACTTCGAGTTTTTAGCAACCAACTTAGAAATCTTTCCTACACAATTTTTTCTCAATTAGTAGTCTGTATTGTTGATCTTGTTCTCGGTGTTTTATTTTCACTCAACTACTTCACCATTTCTTTGATTCAGGACATCCATCCCTAACCAACATAAAGTAATGGGTCTTAGATCAAATGTAGAAGACAATCATATGAAAGATAGCACGAGCAAACAGCACAAGTCTTAATGCTCAGTTGCCCGAAAGAAACCTGAACAGAACCACCCAAGGAAAGGACAATGCATTGGAAGGAGGGCAGTAGAGGAGTATTTGCTGAAAATAGACCCTTATCCTTCCTAAACCTACCAATAGAGAAACAGCAGAGATGACCTAAGTGGATGTTGGAGAAGTGGATAAAAAGATGATGAGGATAAATGTGGGTTGATCCATTAACATGTTTCTGGTTGAATTGAATTGGTTGCTTAATGGATTTTGAGGATTTCTTACACAAAGCAACCCTTCAGAGAGGCCATTTAACTGTATTTAGCTTCTTAGTTAACATAATTGCATTTTCTTCCTTGCTGGACTCAGAAAACTGAGCTAAGGTGGAAACCTTCTTGTCCTCACTTGGGAAACCCCACTTGCCTTTGTTGGGAAGCACTGAGAGGCTCTCAGATCAATTGTTCCCTCCGGGTGTCAGATATCTGCTAGAAAAATTGACTTCTTTTCCTGAGTGTTTCCTGCTCCAGTGTGCCCTCAGATGCATAGAGTGAACATTGGCTCCACTTCAAAGTGTTAGTATTGTGTGTGAGTTTGCCTACACAAGCAAGTGCTTGGGGAGGGAAGGGTGGATAGGTGGAGTTTTTTTAAATTTTTTTTAAATAACCAGGAGCAAGAGGGACAGGAAAAAACTGCTTCTAACTTTAAACTTTATCCCCATTGTCTGTGCACAATAACCTAAGGCAGGTTCTATATAAATTATCTCTAATGCCACAGAGAAGGTCATTATTTCTTCTTCTGTTTTCCTAATAAAGACAATTTTATATCAGTCTTATGAACAACTTTGGTTGATAGAGATGATGCCTAGCTTTCAGAAGAAAATTCAGACATGATGCCTGTCCGATGCCAGAAAGACGATTGTGATGGTTAAGTTTGTGTGTCAACTTGGCTGGGCCATGATTCTCAGTGTTTATATGCGATCACTCCCGTGATTGAATATGCTGTGAGTAGCCAATCAGCTGAATGGGAGTTTCCTTGGGGGTGTGGCTTGCATCTGAATATAAGCAGATGTTCTGGCTTTTTGCTCTCCCTGGATCCTGGGGCTGCTTCCTGTTAGTCTGACGTCCGGTTCTTGAGACTTGAGCTAGCAGCTTATCTGCTGATCCTGAGATTCATCTATCTTCACAGCCTGTGAGCGGAATCCTGCTTTCTAACCTGCTGATCTTGGGTTCACCAGCCCCTGTGGCTATGTGAATCGGGACAAGCCTCTATCCTAATCCACTGACTTGGGACGTTCCAGCCTCTACAATTGCGTGAGCTATTTCTTTGGTATAAATCTCTCTCTATATATATTTATACACTTTATTGGTCTTGCTTCTGTAGAGAAACCAGCCTAAGACATTTGGTACCAAGAGTGGTTCTAGAGAAACAAAATTGAAAGGATGAGTTTTCTAAATTGGTTCTCAAGACTGGTTAGTCTTAATGATGTTGATGACTCTGCTTCCAGCAGTAAAGAGGGCACTGCTAATCCATGGTATGAGGTGGTGATACAAATACCCAAAATATCACCACCAGTAGATCAGGTATTGGTGAAACACGAGGCTCTGGGTAAACACAAGTGTAATATCTTTCTACAGCTTTGTCAGAAAGAGAAGTGTAAGGAAGCTGGTCCTACTTTCACTAGACGAACTGGTGAAAGAAAGAGACACACTCAGGGTTTCAGAGTCAAAGCTCAAGTGCAGACCCTTAGGATTTTGTAGCAAAGCCCTGCCATTCTCTGTAGATAACTACTCTCTTTTTGAGAAACAGCTTTTGGCTTGTTACTGGGCCTGAGACTGAACACTTAACCATGGGACACCAAGTCACTATGCGGCCTGAGCTGCCCATCATGAACTGAATGTTGTCTGACCCACAGAGCTATAAAGTTGGATGTGCACAGCAGCACAGTATATACGAGATCAGGCCCGAGCAGGACCTGAAGGCACAAGTTGTGTGAAGAAGTGGCCCAAATGCCCATGGTCTCCACTCCTGTCACATTGCCTTCCATCTCCCAGTCTGCACCTATGGCCTCATGGGGAGTTCCTTATAATGAGTTGACTGAAGAAGAGAAAACTCATGCCTGGTTTACAGATGGTTCTGCATGATATTCAGGCACCACTCAAAAGTGGACAGCAACAGCACTACAGCCCCTTTCTGGGACCTCCCTGAAGGACAGTGGTGAAGGGAAATTCTCTTAACGGGCAGAACTTTGAACAGTACACCTGGTTGTTCACTTTGCTTGGAAGGAGATATGGCCAGATGTGTAATTGTATACTGATTTATGGGCTGTGGCCAACGGTTTGGCTGGATGGTCAGGGGCTTGGAAGCAGCATGATTGGAAAATTGGAGACAAAGATTTATGGGGAAGAGGTATGTGGATAGACCTCTATGAATGGGCCAAAGAAGTGAAGATATTTGTGTCTCATGTGAATGCTCACCAAAGGGTGACCTCAGCAGTGGAGGATTTTAACAGTCAAGTGGATAGGATGACACATTCTGTGGAAACCAGTCATTATCTTTCCCAAGCTACTCCTGTCATCGCTCAATGGGCTCATGAGCAAAGTGGCCATGGTGGCAGGGATGGAAGTTATGCATGGGCCCAGCAACATGGAGTTCCACTCACCAAGCTGACGGCTACAGCCAGTGCTGAGTACCCAATCTGCCAGCAGCAGAGACCAACACTGAGTCCCCAATATGGCACCATCCCTTGAGGTGATCAGCCAGCAACTTGGTGGCAAGTTGATTACATTGTACCACTTCCATCATGGAAAGGGCAGCGTTTTGTCATTACTAGAATAGACATTTACTCTGGATATGGATTTGCCTTCCCTGCACGCAATGCTTCTGCCAAAACTACCATACATGGACTTACAGAATGCCTTATCCACCATCATGGTATCCCACACAGCATTGCCTCAGATCAAGAGACTCACTTCACAGCAAATGAAATGCAGCAGTGGGCCCATGCTCATGGAATTCACTGGTCTTACCATGTTCCCCATCATCCTGAAGCAGCTGGCTTGATACAATGATGCAACAGGCTTCTAAAAACACAATTATGGCGCCAGCTAGGTGGCAATACCTTGCAGGGTTGAAGCAATGTTCTCCAGAAGTCTGTATATACTCTAAACCAGCATCTAATATATGGTGCTGTTTTTCCCATAGCCAGGATTCATGGGTCCAGGAATCAAGGAGTGGAAATGGGAGTGGCACCACTCACTATTACCCCTAGTGACCAACTTGCAAAGTTTTTGCTTCCTGTCCCTGTGACCTTATGCGCTACAGGTCTAGAGATCTTAGCTCCAAAGGGAGGAATGCTCCCACCTGGAGACACATCACTGATTCCATTGAACTGGAAGCTAAGAATGCCACCTGGACACTTTGGGCTCCTTATGCCTTTGGATCAACAGGCAAAGAAAGGAGTTACCATACTGGCTGGTGTGATTGATCCTGACTACCAAGAGGAAATCAGATTGATATTACATAATGGAGGTAAAGAAGAGTGTGTCTGGAATGCAGGAGATCCCTTAGGGCGTCTCTTAGTACTACCATGCCCTGTGATTAAAGTCAATGGAAAACTACATCAACCCAATCCCATCATGACTACTAATGACCCAGACCCTTCAGAATGAAGGTTTGGGTCACCCCCCCACCCTAAGCAAAGAACCATGACCAGCTAAGGTGCTTGCTGAGGGCAAAGGGAATATGGAATGGGTGGTGGAAGAAGATAGTTCTAAATACCAGTTACGGCCACATGACGAGTTGCAGAAACAGGGACTGTAATTGTTATGAGTATTTCTGTTTTGTGTGTGTGCATCAAATATTTTTGTTTCTTCGCTTATAAAAGATAAGATGTAAACGGGGCTAGTGTGTTTTCGATTGTACACGTGTTAGTTGTATGATGTTAGGTGCAAGTCTTTATTCAGAGATTATGTATGGTGTGAAGAGATGTGTACATGTGCCAAGTTGACAAGGGGTGGACTGTGATGGTTAAAATTGTGTGTCAACTTGGCTGGGCCATGATTCTCAGTGTTTGTATGTGATCCCTCCCATGATTGAATATTTTGTGAGTAGCCAATTAGCTGAAAGGGAGTTGCCTTGTGGGTGTGGCTTACATCTGAATATAAGCAGATGTTCTGGCTTTTTGCTCTCCCTGGACCCTGCAGCTGCCTCCTGTTCATCTGACCTCCAGTTCCTGGTACTTGAGCTAGCAGCATATCTTCCAGTCCTGGGATTTGTTGATCTTTACAGCCTGTGAGTGGTGTCCTGCTTTCCAACCTGCTGATCTTGGGTTTGCCAGCCCCTGTGGCTGCATGAATTAGAAGAAGCCCCTATCCTAATCCACTGACTTGGGATGCTAGAGCCTCTACAATTGCTTGAGCTGTTTCTTTGATATAAATCTCTCTCTATATATATTTATATGCTTTACTGCTTTTGCTTCTCTAGAGAACCCGGCCTAAGACAATGATCAAGGTCACTCCTCCCTTAGACTGCTGCCCAGGGACTGAGCTGCATTGGGAAAAGGAGGGTGATAGGACATTGATGGCTAGAAGAACAGTAATGTGAGAATCAGTGGAGAAGAAGGAGAGATAGACTAGATGAGGATGCATTAAAGCAGAGCTGATAATCATCTCCAAATATTGCAAGGGCTTGGGAAAATAGAGCAAGAGTAGACTTATTTTGTGTTGCTCCAAAGAACAGAACTGTGCAAGTTGTCACGGACAGATGTTGGTACACTATGAGAGATCATTCTACCAGGGAGAGCTGCCAATAATCGAGTGGGCTTCCCGATGGAGTGGTGAGCTCCTACCACCAGCTGTGTTTAAGCAGAGATAGGACAAGCACCTCTGGGTGGTGTTGGTAGGATTCCTGTACTGGGTGGGAGGAGGGCCTTGAGGACTCACAAGCTTCCTTCCTTTCCTTACATTTTCCCTCCTGTAGGAACTAGAGAGGATTCAGGGATTGCTTTTCTACTTGCTCTGAGCTCTGATGGTTAAAATTCCTTTGCAAATAGACTTCTACAACATGGGATGTTCTTTTGAGCTTTGTAATTTTCAGTTTTGAAAAGTACTCTTCAAATATCTTTCTTCTAAGGGTACTGTACTTCCCAGTTATCTCTGAAGGTGCCCCGTGGTGACTAGATTTTGCTAGTTCCTCATGCCTTCTCTTTCTTTGGTGTGTCTTCCATGTTTGCTTAGCACTCTCTCTACCAGAGAAAGCAAGCAGTAGAATGTGCTGAACAAGTGTTTGCAAGTGGGAGTTAAAGAAACAGGGCCAGTTTAGAGATAAACATAACCCTCCTTGTCCCCTCCCTGTTAGGAGAAGCCTATTGTTCTAGTCCGTCTGGGTTTGAATGTATGATCCCTTGTGGAGGAAACGGATCCTATTCTTAGCTGGTGCCCTATGGTCCTCTGTGTCCTCAGAGTGGAGTGAATCGTTCCTCTGCCCTGCAGCACTCTGCATTCTTCCTAGAAGGCTGAACATGGCAGTTTGCCTGCCAAGGGCCAGGAATCACCTCGTCTCACACATTTCCTGTTCACCTCTGGGGTTCAGGTTAGTCCACTCACCTGCCTGCTGCCGTTTATCAATGCTTAGTAAGAGTTGTGATTCCTTTGAACAGTTCTGAAGTTTCCCTACAACAATCTCTCACTTCTACAGCCTTGGGAAGGGGGAAGATAGCCATCACCCATTTGGGCTCTTCAAATATTGAAGGTCAATATATTTCATTGAAGCTGGGAGAGATAGTCCCTGTTTCCACATCACTTGAATGTTTCCCAGCTGGCTATCCCACCCCAGGTTGTGGACAACTGTCCCTAGCTGAGACCAAATGCTTCAGCCAAAGAATGGATGAAATTATCCAGTAATCATGTCTACCCCATCCTGACTGCAGTGTAGAGCTGCTCTGCCCCTCCAGCCGGCTGCTTTTTTATCAGTTGTATGACATACAATGTAGCAAAATATATATTATATCATTAAATCCTCATAAAATCCATATAGGTACAATTAGTATCCCCAAATTACAGATTATTAAAAAAAAAAAAGTCTGGAGAGGTAAAGTGACTTTTCCAAGATCATATTCCTATTCAGTGGCAGAGCAGAATTAGACATTTTGATCTTCTGATTTTTAGGCCAATGCTCCTTTCACTATATTTTGGCTGTTTTCAATTTCTCTAGGCACAGAAGAGATGGTGGTGGCCTTGAAACTTCATATAATTCAAGAAGACACTAGGGAAAGTTTACCAACCCCTGAATTCTTCAGTTGCAAGGGAGAGATTCCATACACAGCAGATCTTGTCCTGAGAAAAGTAATACTTTAGAATGATGAATTCATTTATTCAGTAAGTATTGAAAACCTAGTGTATGAAAGGTACTATTCAAGGAGCTAAAGTGGAGGAAAAAAATAGATGTCTCTGCCCTCATAAAGCTTATATTCTAGTGGGAGTAAACCAAAAATTCACTGCCGTCGGGTCAATTCCGACTAATAGTGAACCCACAGGGTTTCCGAGGCTGTAAATCTGTATGGAAGCAGACTGCTACATCTTTTTCCCACAGAGCTGCCTTTGGTTTCAAACTGCCGAACTTTTGGTTAGCAGCCGATTACTTTAACCACAATAATTTTAAAAATTAAGTGCTATGCAGATGATTAAAATCAGTCAATGGGATAGGAAGTGACTGAGTGACAAAAAAATTGTTTTCTTTTAGAAATTGACCGGTTTAATTATATGGAAATACAAAGAACTATAACAACTACAACATTTTTGAAAAAGAATAAAGTTTAAAGACTTACATTACCTAATTTCAAGACTTATTATAAAGCTGAAGTAATCAAAACAATGTGATATCAGCATTTAAAAAAGCAAAATCATATATCAACAGAACAGAATGGAATTCAGGAATAGACCCATACATAGATGGCCAAATAATTTTTGATAAAAGTGCCAAAAAGAACTTCAAATCTTACCTCATACAGTATGCCATACATAAAAATTAACTTGATTTGGATCATCATAGACATAGATGTAAGAGCTAAACCTATAAAACTTCTGGAAGGAAACAGAAGAGAATCTTAGTGACCTGAGTTAGGCCAGGGAGGATGGAGCCCAGTGAGTGAGGCATAGAGAGGGACTGGAGAGATGGAAAAATGGGCAGGCATCCATGAAAATATAGGACAGTGGTTCTACTGTCTGGCCTCCATGAAAGTCACCCAGTGGGATTTACCCAATACCAATTCTCCTGACCCATCCTTGATGATTAAATTGGAATTTCTTGTTGGGAGCCAGTCATCAGTGTTTTTTAAGCCTGCCCAGATGATTCTATTTGAAGCCACTGATGGGCACTATTGCTGTAGGATTTTGTGAGTCAGGATTGGGAATTTGGATTTTATATGTGATGGGAAGCCTTTGCAAGGGAGCAAAGAGAGACAATAAAAAAAATTTTTATTATGAAAGATTTCAAACATGTAAAAAGTAGAGAGAACAGAATAATGAACCCCCATGCACTCATTGCATAACTTCAACAATTATGAAGTTGTAGTTAATTTTATTTTATCTGTATCTCAGCATTTGCTGGATTGATTTGAAACAAATCTCTTACATCATACTATTTTATCCATACATATATTAGTACGAATGTCTAAAAGATAAAGGCTCTTTTTAACAACATAAACACGATACTATTCTCACACCCAAAAATAACAATAACTTCTTCCTATTATCCAATATACATCATTAATATCAAACATAAGTAAAATTTTGCTGAAAATCATTCAAAAGCAGCTGCAGCAGTACATCGACAGGGAACTAAGCTAGATTCAGAAGAGGATGTGGAACAAGGGATAACAACGCTGGTATCGGATGGATCTTGGCTAAGAGCAGAGAATACCAGAAAGATGTTTACCTGTGTTTTATTGAATATGCAAAGGCATTGGACTGTGTGGATCATAACAAATTATGGATAACATTGCAAAGAATGGGAATTCCAGAACATCTAATTGTGCTGATGAGGAATCTATGCATAGATCAAGAGGTAGTCATTTGAACAGAAGAAGGGATACTGTGTGGTTTAAAATCAGGAAAGTTGTGTGTCAGGGTTGTATCCTTTCACCATACTTTTTCAATCTGTATGCTGAGCAAATAATCTGAGAAGCTGGACTATATGAAGAAGAACACAGCATCAGGATTGCAAGAAGACTCATTAACAACCTGCCTTATGAAGATGACACAACCTTACTTGCTGAAAATGGAGAGGACTTGAAGCACTTATTGATGAAGATCAAATACTATAGCCTTCAGTATGGATTACACCTGAACATAAAGAAAATGAAAATCCTCACATCTGAACCAATAAGCAACGTCATGATAAACAGAGAAAAGATTGGCTGCACAATCAATGCCCATGGAAGCAGCAGTCAAGGAATTAAAAAATTGATGCCTTTGAATTATGGTGTTGGCGAAGAATAGTGAATATACCATGGACTGCCCGAAAAACGAACAAATCTGTCTTGGAAGAAGTACAGCCAGAATGCTCCTTAGAAGCAAGAATGGCAAGGCTTCATCTCATATACTTTGGACATGTTATCACAAGGGACCAGTCCTTGCAGAAGGACATTATGCTTGGTAAAGTAGAAGGTCAATGAAAAAGCAGAAGACCCTCAACGAAATAGATTGACACAGTGGCTGCAACAATGGGCTCAAGCATAACAATGATTGTGGTGATGGTGCAGGACTGGCTGGTGTTTCATTCTATTGTACATACAGCCCCTAAGAGTTGGAACTGACTCGATGGCATGTAACAACAGCATCCAATATGCAGTCAGTATTTAAATTTCTTACCTCAGTTTTTATAGTTTGTTTATCCAAATAAGTCCAGATCCAAATAAGGTCCATACATTAGAATTGGTTGATACGTCTTTTAACTCTTCCGGTTTATATGTTTGCTTATCCATCTTTTTATTTGTCTTACAACTTACTTGTTGAAGACATTGAGTTTTTTGTCCTATTGAATTTCCTAGTCTGAATTTTACTGATGGCATTATCATGGTGTACTTGAATATATCCCTATGCCTCTATAGAACACTTAATTGTGCTCATGTGGAACCCGTACATAGACCAAGAGGTAGTCTCTTGAACAGAACAAGGGGATGCTGTGTGGTTTAAAACTAGGAGAAGTGTGTCAGGGTTGTATCCTTTCACCATATTTATTCAATTTGTATGCTGAGCAAATAATCCAAGAAGAAGAATGCAGCATCAGGATTGAAGAAAGACCCATTAACAACTTTTGCTATGAAGATGATGCAATCTTGCTTGCTGAAAGTGAAGAGGACTTGAGGCAGTTACTGATGAAGATCAAAGACTGCAGCCTGGGTTCCACCTCAACATAAAGAAAACATAATTCCTCACAACTGGACCAATAAGCAACATCATGATAAACAGCAAAAAGATTGAAGTTGTCAAGGATTTCATTTTACTTGGATGCATAATCAATGCCCACGGAAGCAGCAGTCAAGAAATCAAACAACATATTACATTGGGCAAATCTGCTGCAGAGGCTTCTTTAAAGTATCGAAAAGTAAAGATGTCACTTGGAGGACTAAGGTGCGCCTGACCCAAGTCACGTTATTCTCAATCGCCTCATATACATGTGAAAGCTGGACAACGAATAAGGAAGGCCGAAGAAGAATTGATGGATTTGAATTACGGTGTTGTTGAAGAATATTGAATATACCATGGACTGCCAGAAGAACTAACAAGTCTGTCTTAGAAGAAGTACAGTCTTAATGTTCCTTAGAAGAGAGGATGGCGAGACTTCACCTCACGCACTTTGGCCGAGTTATCAGGAGGGACCAGTCCCTGGAGAAGGACATCTTGCTTGGTAAAGCAGAGGGTCAGTGAAAAAGAGGAAGATCCTCAAAGAGATGGAACTGACACAATAGCTGCAACAGTGGGCTCAAACATAGCAATGATTGTGAGGATGACTCAGGACCAGGCACTATTTCGTTCTGTTGTAAAAAGATTGCTATGACTTGGAACTGACTGGATGGCACCTAACAACAACAACATGCCCCTGATATTTCTCGTGAATTGAAAGTCATATGAAGACTACTCAGAGTCCGGTTTAACTTATTCGTTAAGAATATTTCATAAAGTTCCTGAGTACTTCCAGAAAGAGGTACATGACATTTGGTTGTCTCTTGATTTATGTTTTAAAAAGGTCCTTCTGGCTGTTGTTTGGAGAATGGTTTTTAGTGAGGCCAAAATATAAACAGGGAGATAGGTTAGGAAACTATTGTAGTGGCTGGGATAAGAAATATTGGTGCCTTGGATGGTACCACTGGAGATAGATATAAGTGGACAGTGTAGGTTATGTTAAGAAGTAGACCGGATTGGACTTGCTGATGGATAGGGTGTGGTGGGTAATGGGAAAGAGACAGGACTCAGAGATGACTGCTACATTTTGTATTAAGCCATCACTGGATGGGGGTGGATTGAGCATTGAGACAGGGGAACACATTTGCATGTAACTTTATGATTTGCACAAGACTTTCAGATACATTATTTCTTTTGGTTTTATAATAATCCTTGTGAAGTAGTAAAAATATCATTCCCATCTTAGAAATAAGGAAATCTAGCCTCTGAGAAAGTAGAAAATTTGTTTCTACACACACAGCTAGTCAATGGAAGGGCTGTATGGGAAATCAGGTGGGTCTGTTGCTCATTTCCCTACCAAATCATCTCCCCTGAAGCCAGAAGAAATTCCCATGTGAGCACCATCTCTACTGCTAAGTGCAGTCACACTTCTTAGCTCTTTTCTGCTACAGCTCTATTTCAGGCTAATTTACCTTATACTTACAACTTTGACACTCATAAACAGTTTAACAGCTATTTCAGACATCTATTTCTGCTAAAAGATGAACTGTCCCTATTTTAGGAAGCCAGATAATGCAGAGGATACATAATGTGACAGGGAACAATTTGCTCCTCATAAATCACTGACTCAAATCATAACCAGATTACCAGGGACCCAAATATGTACTGTCCAATCATACCAGTAAAGACAACTGCTCACAGTTATGTCCTCTTTGATGATTTAATCACATTTACATAGAATAATAAAGACTACCCAGAAAAGACACAGTACTAGCTATTTTACAGACATTATCTCTGCTATTTTTTGCAGTAATGCGGACAGGCTCAGGGAGGGTAATTTCCCCAAACATCTAGATAGTGCCTATCAAATACTTGAATTCAAGTCTGCAAAGCCAAAGGCTAAGTTCTTTCCACCATGACACTGGTTATTAGGGAGGAGAGAAATCATTTCTGTGTTCTTTCCCCTTTGCTGTTTATTATTTTACTTCCACCAGCACTAGCAAAGGGAAGCAGGCTCAATTTCCGTCAACTGGGCACTTCAGTAAAAAATTTATAATCCTTAAAACCAACAAGTTGCTTTTGGGTTTATTCCGGCTATGGCAACCGCACGTGTGTCAGAGTAGAACTGTTCTCCATAGGGGTTTTAGTGGCTGACTTTTTGGAAGTAGATCACTAGACCTTTCTTTTGAGGTGCCTCTGGGTGGACTTCAACTTCCAACCTTTCAGTTAGCCACTGAGAATATTAACTGTTTGCACTATCCAGGGATTAAACACCACCGAATAAGGGGCATAGACTTTCTACTAGATGGTGCCTATAGTAAGGCTCTTTTTCAGGCATGAACTCATTTAGTATTTTATTTTATATGACCCTCCCATTCACTTCTTCTCCTCACAAATACTACCCAAACAACTTTACCAATCAATGTAAGTGAATTAAATTGAAATTTTACCATTTGTCCTTGTTAGAGATATTTGTAAATGTCATGGGAATTAGCCACAAAAGGCTGCAAAAACCAGTGATCTGTTGACCTCAGATCTATAGTCAATAGCACTGTACACTGACAGTTTTCTTAAGAAAATGAGGTAAGCAATACAAACTCTGAAAATTTGGTTAACAAAAGTAACACAGCAACGTACTTATGCTCAACAACTAAGATCTAAATTTTGAGGTTTTTAATGAAAAACTTGTTTGGAATGTCAGTAACATAATTTAAACATAAATTATTTTAAAATATAAACCTCCTTTGGGGATTTTGCTTGCTTTCACCATCCAATACTAGCAATCAGCGGAGCTTTACTAGTTGTTGTCTAGCCCTAACCCTCTTAACCAGGCTGGGAGTAGGATGCTAGATGGCACTAGAGTGCAATTCTGTCAGCTGCCCAATTATAAACAGCTTAACTGTAATGACAAGTTTCTGGAATAAGAAATTCAGCCCTGTCTTGCTTGCGTTTTCTCTAATACAGTACAACATGAAACAAAGATCATTTTCCTCTCTCATTCTCCCTCTTGCTCTTGCTTTCTTCACACATACTCTCACTCTTGCTTTCTTCACACACACTCTCACTCACACACACACACACACACACACACACACCCCTTGGCAAAACCTTGTATTTCTTCTTACTGAGGTTTTTCTTTGAATAGACAATTGGCAGTCACTAGTCCTCGGCTGTCTGAAGGCTTCCAGTCAAAAGGTGACATGCAGGCTTTTACTCTATGTCCTAGATGCAACAGTTGTTTTTCCCTCTAATGACGGGGGTGCCAAAGTTTTTATAGGTCATACATGCACTAAGGCCAGAACCTATGACGTGAACAGCTTGTAATTTGCAAGACGGACTATGCTATTTTAAAGTTGGAGGGGGGCATTGGAACTTTTCAGTTCAACTTCCCACTTGGAAATATTTGGAGTTCATTTCTTTAATTCCGCCAAACAGTTTATTCAAAGGTTAAGGAAGGTCAGAAAATGATTTTGGTGTAGGAAGGCTGGAGATGGTGTTCATGACTGTATGTTTAGATAGGATAATGCAGGCAGGGTGAAATTTAAGGGCTAGATTATCAAAATGGTACCTTCCAAGTGTGTGCTCCTATGGTGTCTTGTAGGGGGAGCTGAGCCATTCAATAGCTTTTAGCTGTAGCATTTTAGGCCGTGAGATTTTTTGCTTCCCACAGCCCCTCCCTCTTCACCCCTGCTCCCTCATCAGCTTTCCAGCTGTCCTGAATGTAAAAGACTCCCCCACTTATCTCACCTACTCCTGATACAAGAAGAACAGACTATACAAAACTCAGAAAGTAGGAAGACTGTGATGAGAGATGATTGTGCACATGTTAGAAGGCCTGTAGGAAATTTTCTCACTCCTCTCAGTTTTCCCCTTAAACTGACTCAAGGTCATAGACACTGTGCTGAGAGATAAGATTAATTTCTGAATTGAGGCCATTTTTACTCTATAAAAAACAAAAAACCAATTACGGTTGAGTTGACTCTGACTCTTGGTGGCCCATGTGTGTCAGAGTAGAACTGTGCTCCATAAGGTTTTCAACGGCTGATTTTTTGGAAGTAGATCACCAGATCTTTTTTCCAAGGTGCCTCTGGGTGTACTCAAACTGCTAATTTTTTAGTTAGCAGCTGAATGTATTACTGTGCCTCCCAGGGACTACATTTATTCCATAGGATCTTGCAAAAAATGCACATGTTCTTGGTCTGACAGTATGTCCAGTATTCCTAAAAACAATTTAAAAGGAAGTGTGTGTGTGTGTGTGTGTGTGTGTGTGTGTGTGTGAGAGAGAGAGAGAGAGAGAGAAATAGACTATTATATTGCTAAGGAAAGGATACTAAGAAATAGAAGGGAGTCTAAATAAATTTTGATGGAAAGAGAAGTAATGGCTAAAAGTTGGGGTGAGGCCTGGCTCTAGGAGTAAAGATCTGAATGTGGTATTTTGGGGGTCCTGGGCAACTGGGAGGGAGCCCTGGTGATGCAGTGGTTAAAACACTTGGCTGCTAACCAAAAGGTCAGTGGTTCAAACCCAGCAGCCACTCTGCAGGAGAAAGATGTGGTAGTCTGCTTCTGTAAAGATTTACAGCCTTGGAAACTCTGTGGGGGCAGTTCTACTCTGTCCTATAAGGTCTCTATGAGTCTGAATTGACTCAACAGCAACGGGTTTGGTTGTGCAACTGGGAGTTAGCTTGAAGGCAGAATATGTGGACAGGAAGTGGTGTCTGTGAAGAAGGAGAGGTTTGTTGTGGAAGGTGATGAGGAGGAATGTCAAAGATACACTTTATTTGGGTTCAAGTTCTCTTCAGAATTTGTCCTGGTATTTGGTCTCATCATAAATGAAGATTTAATTTTTAATACTTAGAAAGTCCATTTGTTGTATCATTACTGTTGATTGCCTACTTAACATCCATTCTTTCCCTCTACTTCTCCATACTAACAGACCTGATTTTGTTATTATACAGCTTCCTCTGGAGAGCCCTATGTGTAGGGAAGTTTGGTATCCCATGAATACTGCTGTTTTAAGCCAATAAGTTTAGTTCTATCTCCTTAGGATTTTCTGGTTCAGACACGAGCACTTGGTAATTCTGGCGATTGAAGCATGAGGATAAGCTGCTGGGGGCTACTGGGAAAAGTTGACTTGCTTTTAAAAAGATACACAGAGAAGAAATCATTTTTACTTTCTCTGAATGTTTTCACGTTTAGATGTCATGTCTGGAACTACTGTAGAATCTTACAATCATGAGAAGAATCAGGACAAAATGATCCACCAAAAATGACAGAATAGAGAGACAGCAGCTGGCCCCTTGATGCTGTTGTCAAGCTATTAAATCAACTCCAGAGCTACCCAACCCTAGAGTTGCAGCATGATGAATTTTCTCATTGTTTAATCCTTCTTTCAGGATTTTTTTTTTTTTTTAGGTTTACTGAGATAAATTTACATACATTAAAATTCACCTTTTTTTGTAGAGTTCTGAGTTTTGACAAATGAATTTGAGTTGTTTTTCTGTTATGCATTGTTAATACCTGATTAGTTGATTTATTTTGTCCAGAAAAAAATTATCACACATTAACAGTACAAACCAGATTCTATGAAGAATATAAAATGAGACATGGCATGGACCTTTGCCTCAAGGAGATAATGATTTATTTCATATAAAATGTACATATGAAAGATGATTCTAGAGGCGGGGCCAAGATGGTGGAGTCGTCAGATGCTTCCAGTGGTCCCTCTTAGAACAAAGACATGAAAAAACAAGTGAATAGATTATATATGACAATCTAGGAGACCTGAACATCAAAGGTAGAGTTGAGGAATCGGACTGAGTGGCGGAGGGAGGGAGAGATGGTTCAGAAGCACTGGGAGTTGCCAGACCTGACTCAGAGAGCCTAAGCCCTTCAGGCCTGATCAGCTCGTGATGCACGGTAAGGCAGGCAAGCAGCGGTGCTCAGGAGGTGTTTTCCACAGTCTACTTGGCAATCCAGAACCAGTGAGAAAGAGCCCTCGATTGGTCAGAGATAAGTAATTGTGTCTGGCCAACTGCACAAATCAAAAACACCCCCCTTAGGGAAAAACCTCTCTCCCATTTACCTCCCTGCTGTCTGCTCTGCACTGGGTCTGGGACTGGCTTCAGCAATTGCTGAGTCCCTTGGGCTGGAAGCAGGACCCCTCATGCACCCTGAGCCACTGTCCCAGCCTTGGAGAGGGAAGAAATCAACAAACAGGGGAAAAAAATAATCTGCCAACTCCCCTAAGCCAGGAACACAGGACAGTCACAGCTCCTTTGCCTTTGCACAGGCATAAGGGATCCACAGAATTTGAGTGCCTTTCACCCTGCAAAGACTCATGTGGGCCCATTTCAACAGTGTAGGCCCTCATTACCACAGTACAACAGGGTATATACCTGAAGTCTAACTTAAATTATTTCAGCTGTGAAGTGGTAGGTTCATGACATTTGACACTGTTCTGCCCATTAAGCAGGATCTTCAACTACTCATATCAGGCGCCTGAGGACTGGTGGTTCCACCTATTCTACCTAGCCACCTGCAACAGGAGTCCAAGAATAAGAGGTGCCCCCCATTTCTTACAGCAAACAGCACTGGGTGCTCATAGTCTGTCTGCAAAAACCAACCATCTACATACTCTAGGGAACAGGGAAAAGCTTTCCTCCTGGATACTCGGGGGTAGCCGCTGGCCCCCTGCCTTGCTCAGCCTGTGTCCCACTGCTGCAGCCGGATGCCTGTGTCTACACCAATCGCCCAAGCCTATCTAGAACTGTAAGTGAGAGCCTGTACCACACACTTGGTGGCCGACTGCCTGACACCTGAGCTGAATTCATACAGGAGGAGTGGGCAGACTCCTGGGCTCACATACTTACTGGTAGGACATTGGAGCTGCAGGGGCATTGGTGACTGGGCTAGCTCACACAAGCAATGCATTTGGGCATATCAAAACAAAATAAACAAGAAGCTAGGACACAGTAAGCAAAAGTAAAATGAATACATATAAT
This sequence comes from Trichechus manatus latirostris, assembly GCF_000243295.1. Classification (NCBI taxonomy): domain Eukaryota; kingdom Metazoa; phylum Chordata; class Mammalia; order Sirenia; family Trichechidae; genus Trichechus; species Trichechus manatus. The sequence goes on from NW_004444053.1 coordinate 1,824,191, forward strand.
AATTTATAGATGGCTTGGAGACAGTCAACACCAAATCACTTAAAGAGGCAATCCATGATGGCTTCAGCAAGGTCCCAAAATAAGGAATCTAGAAATTTTCTGGAGGAAGAAAATTTCTTGGAATTACCAGAGGCAGAATACAAAAGATTAA
>NW_004444053.1:1833944-1870607 GCF_000243295.1 Trichechus manatus latirostris
AAATAAAAGAAAGGTTAAAGAACCGCAAAGTTCCTAGGGATCCCGCCGATGCAGCTATGAGGTCTGGGTAAGTTGTTCTCAGGTGTTGCATACAGCCTGGCTAGAAGGTGTAGAGGTATTCAGCACCAGGTATTCAGGGAACAAAAAGAGAAGGAAGGTATAGAGAGACGAGAAACTGAGTAAAGAAGAAAGACAAAAGGGGAAAAAGAGGGAAAAGAAAACAAAACAAATTTAAAAAAAAGAAGAAAAGCCCCCCCCAAAACAAAAACAAACAAACAAAAAACCCCGAAGAAAAAATGCCCTAGAGATCCCTCTGTGCATCTGCGCAAGCCGAGGTGGTAGGTTCCAAGCCACACAGCTCCGCCCAGCCAGAACTGGCTCTGAACTCAAGAAAAGGAAAAGAAAACAAACAAACAATTCAAAACAAATGAACAAACAAAAGACCCAGGATCCCACCAACGTGGCAGCCCAGACTGGGAAGCAGTTCCGCACTCCAACGGAGCTCTGCAGGCCCTCAGGAAGAAGTAAAGATCACGAATGGAGCCAGGTATTTAGGCGTAAGGAGGGGGAGGTGGTAAGAGGTAAGGAAGAAATTAAAAGAAGTGGAAAAAAAGCAACAACAAATGGTACTCATAGAGCCAGCCAGTACGGGCGGGTGGATTCCAAGCAGCCGGTGCTTCCTGGACAAGAGACTTTGGCCGTGGGAAGCAGAGGAGGCCGAGTGGGGGTGAAGAAGGGTGGGGGTGGGGAAGCATATATCACAAATTACTGGAGCTCCGCAGCCCCTCAGGAAGATGCAAAGATGGCATACGGAGCCAGGTATTTGAGCAAAAGGAGGCAGAGGTGGTGAGAGGTAAGGAGGAAATCAAAAGAAGTGGAAAAAAAGCAACACAGCAGCCAACAAATGGCACTCAGAGAGCCGGCCAGTGTAGGTGGGTGGAATCCAAGCAGCCGGTGCTTCCTGGACAAGAGACTGTGGCCATGGGAAGCACAGGAGTCTGAATGGGGGTGAAGAAAGATGGGCGGTGGGAAATTGTATATTGAAAATTGCCAGTTGTTCCATCTCCCACTGAAAGTTCCATGAACCTGTTTTCTCATACCTCCTATTTGCTGGTCTCTGATAGGAGTTCAAGATGGTGGATCCGCGCTGCGTTAGCTGATAGGGGACCTCTGCAGGAATCTCTCCTCGCTCTCCATTCTCTGTAAGTTTTCTCACTCCACTGGTGCTTGGCTGATTTCTTTATCTCTTCATTTGATGTTTTAGGGTTTCAGGATTGGTGTTTTCTCTGTTTGGCTTAGTTTTTCAGATCTTTGCTGTGGAGGGACAGCATGGTGTTTCTGCCTAGAGCGCCATTTTGCTGGAAGTCGACCTCCACTGGCATTTTTTAAGGAGATGCAGAAACAAATCACCAACTTCATATCGAAAGGGAAGAGGCCCCAAATAAGTAAAGCATTACTCAAGAAGAAGAACAAAGTGGGAGGCCTCACACTACCTGATTTTAGAACCTATTATACCACCACGGTAGTCAAAACAGGTGGGTACTGGTACAACAACAGACGCAGAGACCAGTGGAACAGAATTGAGAATCCAGACATAAATTCATCCACCTATGTGCAGCTGATATTTGACAAAGGCCCAAAGTACATTATTTGGGGAAAAGACAGTCTTTTTAACAAATGGTGCTGTCATAACTGGATATCCATCTGCAAAAAACTGTAACAAGACCCGTACCTCACACCAGACACAAAAACTAACTCAAAATGGATAAAAGACTTAAATATAAAATCGAAAATGATAAAGATCATGGAAGCAAAAATAGGGACAATGCTAGGATCCCTAATACATGGCATAAACAGAATACGAACTATAAGTGACAATGCACAAGTACCAGAAGAGAGACTAGATTAATGGAAACTCCTAAAAATCAAACCCTTATGCTCATGAAAAGAGTAAAAAGACACACTACAGACTGGGAAAAAAATTTTGGCTACGACAAATCTGAGTAGCATGTAATGTCTAAAATCTACAAGATATTGCAAAACCTCATCAACAAAAAGACAAATAACTCAATCAAAAAAAGGGGCAAAGGATATGAACAGTTACTTCACCAAAGAAGACATTCGGTTGACTAATAGACACATGAAGAAATGCTCATAATCAGTAGCCATTAGAGAAATGCAAATCAAAACTACAATGAGATACCATCTCACCCCAGCAAGGCTAGCATTGATCCAAGAAACACAAAATAATAAATGCTGGAGAGGTCGTGGAGAGACTGGAACACTTAAATACTGTTGCTGGGAATGTAAAATGGTACGACAGCTTTGGAAATCAATTTGACACTTCCCTAAAAAGCTGGAAATGGAAGTACCATAGGATCTTGCAATCCTGCTCCTTGGAATATATCTTAGAGAAATAAGAGCCGTCACTTGAATAGATATATGCACACCCATGTCCACTGCAGCACTGTTCACAATAGCAAAAAGATGGAAACAGCCTAGGTGCCCCTCAATGGATGAATGGATAAACAAATTATGGCATATCCACACAATGAAATACTAGTCAACTTTAAAGAACAACGATGAAGCCATGCAACATAACATGGAAGAATCTGGAGGGCATTATGCTGAGTGAATTTAGTCAGTTACAGAAGGACAAATATTGTATAAGACCACTATTGTAAGAACTCAAGAAATGGTTTAAACACAGAAGAAAACATTCTTTGATGGTTATGAGAGCGGGGAGGGACGATGAGGGTTAGTCACTAACTAGATAGTAGACAAGAATTATCTTAGGTGAAGGGAAGGACAACACACACTACAGCAGAATTCAGCACAATTGGACTAATCCAAAACTAAGAAGTATCCTGAGTACAATCAAATACTTTGAAGGACAGAGTAGCAGGAGTGGGGCTTTGGGGCCATGCTTTCAGGGGACATCTAGGTCAACTGGCATAACAAAGCTTATTAAGAAAATGTTCTGCATCCCACTTTGGTGAGTGGTGTCTGGGGTCTTAAAAGCTTGCAAGCAGCCATCTAAGATGCATCAATTAGTCCCAACCACCTGGAGTAAAGGAGAAGGAAGAACACCAAAGGAAAGTATTAGTACAAGAGACAGAAAGGGCCACATAAACCAGAGACTTCTTCAGCCTGAGACCAGAAGAACTAGATGGTGCCTGGCTTCCACTAACGACCACCCTGACAGGGAACACAACAGAGAGTCCCGGATGGAGCAGGAGAAAGGTGGGGTTCAGAATTCAAATTCTAGTAAGAAGACCAGACTTCATAGTCTGAGACTAGAGGAACCCCAGAAAGCATGTTCCCTGGATTCTCTTTCAGCCCAGAACTAATACAATTTCCAAGGTCAGCTCTTCAGACAAAGATTGGACTGGACTGTGAGACATAAAACGATACTCATGAAGAGTGTGCTTCTTAGCTCAAGTAGATATATGAGACTAAACAGGCAGCTTCTGTCTGGAGAGGAGATGAGAAGGCAGAGATGGTTAGGAGCTGGTTGAATAGACATGGGAAATCAGGGGTGGAAAGGAGGAGTGTGCTGTCACAGTATAGGGAGAGCATTTATAGTCACATAACAACGTATGTATAAATTTTTGTGTAAGAGACTAACTTGAAAAGTAAACTTTCACTTAAACTACAACAATAAACAAATAAACAAAAAAAGATTATTCTATAGTAGCATGACTTTGAAAAATAAACGTGCCAGACTGTTTAGTTTCATTAATTCACTCAACCCTTCAATAAACATTTTTGATGACTATTACAAGTTTGTGTCTCTGATACATAGATAAATAAAACCCATCCTTCTCACACAGTAAGATGGAAATGTAAATTTAAACTTACAATGATATCTCTCTTACTCAGAGTTCCTATAACTTTATCAGCACCTTAGTTATGACATATATAGATCTTTGCTTAGTAATATAGTCAATCTGTGTAAGCGTTTCTAATTTTCTAGTGTGTAAAACCCTTGACAAATTTAATAATCCATGTCTGATTCATCCCTGTATCCACAGAGTAGCTAGCATGTTGTCTTTGTCTTTAGTAAATGCTCAAAATAAGTGTTTGTTGAACAAATTAAATATTTGTTGAATAAATGAACCAACTTTAGTAAGTCTTGAAGGATGGACAATACGAGCCTCAAATGCGTAGATTCTCTTACTAATGTAATATGACTAAACAAAAGTCAAAGGCACAAATATCTATAATAAAATATATTTAAAAAAAGAAAGTTGTCATTAACAACTCTCTTTATTCTGGCCTTCCCAGGCAATGCTCAAAATAAATCAAGTGCTCCATCTCTGACTTCTAACAAGGACAAATCAAATGTTTTTTCTCATTGACATTTGACCGAATAGTGATGTAATGACATTCCTTAGACCTCCACCTAGGCATGATTTGTCATCTCTACTGAATCAAGGCTTATAAAATAATGATAACGTTATATTCTGTAATTTTTCATATTTTTAGAAAACTTTCTCATTCACACTATTCATAATCTCCCACAAATGCCCCGTGGATCTCTTCAGTTTTAACATATGGTTTTTAAAGGCCTAAACAAAACAACAAAACAAAACAAAAAAAACCTGTTGCTATCGAGTAGATTCCAACTTACTGTGACCCTATAGAACAGAGTAGAACTGCCCCATAGGGTTTTCAAGGAGTGGCTGGTGGATTTGAACTGCGGACCTTTTGGTTAGCAGCCACAGCTCGCCATAGCTTTTAATCACTGTGACACCAGAGCTCCTTTGAAGGCCTACAAGGTACTAAAAAAAGGCCCACACTTATTGCCTTCAAGTCAAATGCGACTCATGGCGATCCCATGTGTTACAGAGTAGAACTGCTCCATAGGGTTTTCTTGGATGTAATCTTATTTGAGAAGGAGTCCTGGTGGTGCCATGGTTAAAGCACTCAGCTGCTGACAAAAGGGTTGGCCGTTCAATCCACCAGCTGATCTGCAGGAGAAAGATGTGGAGAAAGATGTGACAGTCTGCTTCTGTAAAGATTACAGCCTTGGAAACTCTATAGGGTGGTTCTACTTTTCCCTATAGGGTCACTATGAGTCAGAATGGGCTCGACAGCAACAGGTTTTTTTTTTTTTGTTGTTGTTTAATCTTAACAGAAGCAGATTGCCAGGCTTTTCTTTAGTGGCACCAGTGGGTGGGTTCAAACCATCAACCTTTAGGTTAGTAGTTTAGTGCAAAACATTTGAGCCACCTATATAATCTAATTCTCACAACAGCCTTCTGACATTTTCAATACTCCCCAGACATCTATTTCAAATGCTAATAAACATTTGAAACAAACACTCGTTCTAAATGATTCTAAATGGTGTTTGCACTCTTTGTTTGGGGCAAGTACTATAGTCTGTTTTTACATAGTCACTTGGAGGGAAACAGGGAGATCTGGTTTAGTCAAATAGGTCATTAATTTAAACTGTCGTGTGTGCACCTTATTCTTACAGTGCCCTAATACATTGTTTGAATTCACTAATTTTAGCTTTTGTGTGTTTGCTGCATATGAAGAACAAGACATTCCCAGTGGCTGGGAGGCAAAGGTGAGCACTGTATAAAGGAAGAGGGTGGAGGTAAGATGGGGATGGAACAGTGTTGGCCCCAGCTCTAAGGTGCCAGGAATTATTTAGGGAAGTTTTCCCAAAATGTATATTGGGAACTTATATAAGGAAAAATGGTTCCATACTTAAAAACACTAGAGAAGTGCCATAGATTGTATCATTTCCAGTTTCAGTTGCTGTTGAGTCAACTCCGACTCATGGCAACCCCATGTGTATCAGAGTAGAACTGTGCTCTATAGGGTTTTCAATGGCTGATTTTTTTTTGGAAGTAGATCGCCTGGCCTTTCTTCCGATGTGCCTGTGGGTGGGCTTGAACCTATGACCTTTTAATTAGGAGCTGAGTTCACTAACCATTTGAACCACCCAGGGACTCCATATTGTATCATAACGTCATATAAGAGGCTGTAAGCAGTACTGCAGCAAAGAAATTTTGCTTAGCCCAGTTTTTTCTAATTTTTATCAAAGAAACGTTGGTAGGTGTATGTGTATGTATGTAACATTCTTTTATTCATCCATTGATGAATCAGATATTTTTTGAGCACTTATTTTATTATTCTAAGCACTGGGAATTACAGCAGACAAATCCCTGCCCTTGTGTTGCTTGCTAAATAGGGACATGTCATGGAACATACTTTGGGAGACACTGGTCAAGGAGTTCTTCTGTCCACTTGCTATAAGCAGGGAAAATTCAGGGATATATGATTTCTTTTTAGATGTGCAAATGTGAGAAATTATGGCTAGTTATCAGAGCAGTGGATTTTTATCTTGTTTTGGCTCCATCAAATATCCTCCAGGGAAGGAGTTACAAGAATTACAGAATATGAGGGCTTAGAAGGATGCTTTTCTGCTTGTTCTGTAAGCCAGTCAATCACTCGCATGCACACACTAGCTGACAAGTATGGGTCTATCACCAGCTGGTCCTACACACACTTTCCCAGGGCACTTCCTTGTTTGTTTCTGACACGCTGTTGCTCTTATTCCCATCTCCAGTTAGCTCAGAATTTTTGTTGATCTATCCTCAACCTCAACCCCATCTCTGACTCATGTAGCCTTTGTATTTATACCAGTTTTTCTCAGTATCTTCCTACATACTGAGGGAAAAGCATAATTTGCTAGGTAGGCAACTGGTGACCTTAAAAAAAAAAGATAGAGGGGTAATCTGAAGTGAAACTGGAAAGGACTGGGTAGTGGGTAAGAACTGGAAATCAAGTTAATGATAAACTTGACAATTTGGGTGAAAGGAAGGAGAGAGCTAGGAAGGCCATTTGACTAAGGTAGCAAGAAGCTTTGAATGAAGGTTTACTGACATAGGGAACACTTAGGTATTTCTGTAGGGTGAGAGGAAGGATTTCAACAAAGGAGATCCATTAACTAACTGGAAGAATCACTTGACTGGAGGGATTTGTCTTGGAGAAAAGGGAACTCCTCTATATTAGATCCAGATGGCAATGAAGACAGGTTGGACATAAGAACTGAGAAACCTTGAAATGGACATAAGCACTTATTGCCTAATCTACTCAAGGTCACATTCCTTGCCTATTTTGCCTTCATGGTATATGTGGTCAGACATTGATGAGCTTTTTGCTATAAACCTGAAATGGTGCTAAAACCCAAAGATAAAGACAAAAGAATACAAGCACCCAACATTCTATATTCAAGGGTCCTGCAGGAGTAGAGGCCAGCAACCTTCCTAAATGGGCTTATCAGAGAAGCAGCAGTTCAGAACCAGCTCTCCCATCAACCCCTGCTCCTCCTTGTCAACATAAGAAGAGGCTCAGAGGACTGAAAATAGAGGAGGGTCACCTTGGGATTCAGAGCACATGGAGAGAGGCACAGTCCTACCTGCCCATGGGAGATGCTTCCCTCCCTGAAGCCAAGGTGGGTGATAAAGGTTGCCCAAAGAATCACTTGTAAACAATGGAGGTTTCATCAAGAAGGGAGACTTGCATTTCATTCCTCTAAGGTTTCTGCTTAGCCAGCTGACTTTCTGACCTTCGCTGTACCAAACACAGAAATGGAGAAAAATGGTATGTGGATGGTCTGTCCAAGAAAGATGCCAAGATGCATCCTTCAAGTTCTCACTCTCCAGGAAGTATGAAATATGCAGCCTGAACATGTCCACAAGCCCTGGAATTAACTGTGGCAGACAAATGATATTCAGGAACCTCAATAGGCTTTAGGGGTAGGGATGGAGACAAAGGTGTCTGCACATCCGAGGGTTATGGCACAAAGTTACAGGACAGCTTGATAAAGGACCAAGTCTCACAGGGGATCACTAATGCTTAGGAGAGCTGTACAGGAGCCAGACTTGTAGGTGGGGCCTGTTGGAGCTATCACACATCATGACACAGACTGTAGACAATGAACTGGAGCAGCTACAAGGAGTGGGCAGCAACTTCATCCTGTGAAAGTTGAGCCACTGGAGCCACAGACAGCTCTAGCCAGCACTGACATTTGTGAGAGAAGGAGATGATCTCTGAATTAAATTTGACATAAAAGGTGTATAAATAAAAAGGACTAACTCTTAAATGACAAATGAGTTTATTCTAATAACCACAATATTCAAGAAAGCTATGAAATCAAGCCATAATGTTATTGAGACCCACTTCCAAGTTGGAAAGTAGAGTGCGTTCAACATAGCAAAATTGGGGACCTTTACTGAAAGAAACAAAACAATTTCATGTTTATATCCCCAGTGAATTGACACTCCTCAACCAACTGCTATAAATAAATCAAACTTAGATTTGAAGCCCGTAGACTGCACAGTGAGCTTCTTGAAGGCAAGGGTCATGTTTATATTAATACAGTAAAACCTGTAAAAGCTGGAACTTGTGTAAGACAGAAACTTGTCAGAGAAAGAAAACTCAAATATTTTCCACTAAAACAGGCAATTAGAAAAGTGGTAAGACTGCACACTGTTACAGGTGGAAAACTTGCGAGACTGGGGTAAACAAGGCAGTCCTGTTGAGTTCTTGCTCTCACAGTATGCGTTCTCTCTAATCCATTGCAGAGCTTAGATTACTGTTGAACACATACTCAATGCTAAGTGCCTATTGATTCACAAATTAATTGATCAAATTGGTTTTTCCCAGAGGTGGTGGAATAAAATTTACCTCTACAGGCTTATGTGGAACCAGAGAGTCTGATATCCCTGATAAATTAGTGGACACCATAAGAATATATGCAAGGGCACCATGAGAATGTGTGGACATTCAATCATATTCAGGGTCAACCCTTACACCTCTGCCTTTGAGCCTCACTGTAGACCTCCATTTGTCCTGCAGAGTTCAGTCCGTTTCCTATTACTTACTCCTTAATTCCTTTTTTGAAAATAAACTCCTATTTTGGCAATCAGGTTTCATCTATTCACTCAGCAAATATTTCTGAGTGCCTCTTATGCATCAGGCACTGTGCTACAGAATCAATAGCAAGCAAGCCATTCCTGCTGTTATGGTCTAGTAGGGGACACCGAATGAATGGAAGAATCTCACAAATCAGTGTATAAACACAATGTGAGAAAAGTGTTATGGAGGAAAGAAATCTACATGTGGGAACTTATGTCGAAGGAGACCAACCTAGCCTGGGCTCAGGAGACTCTTAGGCTGAGAGCTGATGGATAAATAGGAGTTAACTGGTAAAGGGGCATTTGGATAGGGCTTGGGGGGAATAGTGTTCCTGAAACAGGGAACCTCATGTGCAGTTATCCTTCAGTGGGAGGGAACAGTATCTTTGAGGAGCTTATCACTTAGTTCAGAAATAAATGAGAAACTAATTAACTCTTGTTTGATTTGACTGTAACAGTCAAATTACCCATCCTTTTATTGCTTCCACCCCCAACCTCCTCAGACACAAACTGGGAAGTGGTTTGTACTCACCTTCTCATCAACAGCCTTTCACTGATATCCCATTACTTGCTTAAAGAGCCTGACCAATGTCAACTAAGTCATGTCAATTGACTTTGGATTGGCAAAAGATTGGGTGAAGGTGCAGACTGGAGAAAGAAGATGATTCCAATGATTCCTGGCCATGTTATGTCCCTTTATGGGCTAAACAAGCATCTGACTCCCACCAGTCACTTCTAGAATCTTTTTCTTTTTTTTTTTTTAATTGTGCTTCAGGTGAAAATTTACAGAGCAAATTATTTTCCATTAAACAGTTAATACACAAATTCTTCTGTGACATTGGTTGTTAACCCCCATGATCTGTCAACACTCTCCCTCTCTCCACCTCAGTTTCCCTGTTTCCATTCATCCAGTTTTCCTGTTCCTTCCTGCCTTGTCATCTTTGCTTTTGGGCTGGAGTGCCTGTTAGTCTAGCATACATGATTGAACTATGAATCACGTCCCTCACGTGTGTTATTGTTGACCCTATAGATAGACCTGTCTAATCTTTGGCTGAAGGGTGAACCTCAGGAGTGACTTCAGTACTGAATTAAAAGGGTATCAGGGGGCCATACTCTTGGGATTTCTCCAGTCTTTGTCAGACTAGCCAGCCTGATCTTTGGGGGTGTATGTGTGTGTGTGTCAGTTGGAATTTTGTTCTACATTTTTCTCCTGCTCTGTCTGGGACCCTCTATTGTGATCTCTGCCAGAGCAGTTGGTGGTGGTTACTGGGCACCATCCAGTTGTCTGTACTCAGTCTGGTTGAGGTTGTGGTAGTCGTGGTCCGTTAGTCCTTTGGACTAATCTTTCCCTTGTGTGTTCCTTTTTCTTCATTCTCCCTTGCTCCAGAAGGGATGAGACCAGTGGAGTATCTTAGATGGCTGCTCACAGGCTTTTAAGACCCCAGTCGCTACTCACCACGGTCGGATGTAGAACATTTTCTTTATAAACTATGTTATGTCAGTTGAGCTAGATGTCCCCCAAGATCATGGTTCTCAGCCCTCAGCCCAGTAGCTTAGTCTGTTAGGGAGTTTGGGTGTGTCTGTGAAGCTTCTATGACCTTGCCCTGGTTAAGTTGTACTGACTTCCCCCCAGTATTGTGTACCGTCTTACCCTTCACCAAGGTTACCACTTACCTACTATCTAGTTACTGTTTTTTCCTCTCCACCCCTCCTCTCTCTTGTAACCATCAAAGATTATTTCTTCCTGTGTGGAAACATTTTCGTGTGTTTTTATAAGAGTGGTTTCATACAGTGTTTGTCCTTTTGTGATTGACTTATTTCACTCAACATCCCAAAACCCAAAAATCAAACCCATTGCCTCCGAGTCAATTGCGACTCATAGCGACCCTATATGGCAGAGTAGAACTGCCCCATAGGGTTTCCAGGGAGCGCCTGGTGAATCTGAACTTCCAACCTTTTGGTTAGCAGCTGTAGCTCTTAACCACTAAGCCACCAGTGTTTCCTCACTCAGCATAATGCCCTCCAAATTCATGCATATTGTGAGATGTTTTCAGATTCATCATTATTCTTCATTGTTGCACAGTATTTCATTGTTTGTATGTAACAATTTGTTTATCCATCATCTATTGATGGGCACTTAGGTTGTTGCCATCTTTTTGCTATTGTGAATAATGCTGCAGTGAACATGGGTGTGCATATGTCTATTTGTGTGATGGCTCTTATTTTTCTAGGATATACTCCTAGGAGTGGGATTGCTGGATGGTATGGTATTTCTATTCCTAGCTTTTTAAGGAAGCGCCATATTGTTTTCAAAATGGCTGTACCATTTTACATTCCCACCAACAGTGTGTAAGAATTCCAATCTTCCCTCGACCTCTCTAACATTATTTTCTATTTTTTTGATTTGTGCCAGTAATGTCAGGGTGAGATGATATCTCACTGTAGTTTTGATTTGCATTTCTCTCATGGCTAGTGATCACGAGCATTTCCTCATGTGTCTGTTAGCCGCCTGAATGTCTTCCTTGGTGAAGTGTCTGTTCATTTCCTTTGCCCATTTTTAAAATGGATTATTTGTTTGTTTGTTGTAGAGGTGTTGGATTTTCCTATAGATTTTAGAGATTAGACCCGTGTTGGATATGTGATAGCCAAAAAAATAATTTCCCAGTCTGTAGGTTCTCTTTTTACTCTTTTGGTGAAGTCTTTTGATGAGTATAAGTGTTTTACTTTTTAGGAGCTCCCTTTTATCTAGCTTATCTTCTGGTGTTTGTGTAGCGGTGGTAGGAGGGGTCTGGGGCTGGCAGGAAGGCGCCTGGGGTCTGGTCGGGTTCCCTCATGTCTAGTGAGGACAGAGTGAAGGAGAGAGGTGGGGGAGGGGAGGCGAAGGCAAGGGCAGAAGGGCTAGATGGAGGAGAGCAATAGGGTGGGTTGGTACTTTGGTTCCCAGCAGTTGGAGTTGCTACGATGGGGCAGTTATAGTCACTGTTCATCACAGGAGTGGGGGTTGTAGGAGCGTGCTCCTCTGGTTACCAGGTGAGAGAGTCTGGGCTTCTCCTTGAGTTGCTGCTGGCAAACATGGTCTTATTTAGTCCTGGGTGTGTCCACCGCAAGGTACCTCTATCTCCTATTGGTAATTCCATGGAGGTGCCTTTCTGTGCGAGGGGTTGTTGGCTTTATTCCAAGATGGCAAAGCTGAGTCATGCCCCTTGGTCAGAAACCTCCACTATGTATCTCTAGTCCTTCCCCATTTTCTATCAGTTTCTTCTCTCCTCAGTGACTTCCAATCTAATGCTTTATCTCTTCATTCAAGGTTCAGGGTTCTAGGATGGACGTCTGTATCTGTTTTACAGGTCTTTTTTGCAGAGGGATGGCTTAGTGCTTCTGACTAGTCCACCATCTTCCCATTGCTAGTATCTTTACCAGGAGTCCATAGGAACTTTCCTGAAGTAAATTCTTCTAGAAGCCAATGTTAAGATGGCCTCTTCATCCTAGTTCCCGAAATTTATTGAGAACTAAGGAACTAAGAAGGCACCACACAGGGAGAGCAAAACAGCGAGTCTGGTTCCTGACTGAAGCTAAGCAAAACAAAGCAAAGCAAATTTTCCTTCAGGGAAGAAGTAGGCTGAAGGAGGAGGATGTAGGAGCGGGATGAAAGAGCAATCAGTAGAGCAGCTATAGGCCTTGTCTGCCAGTCAGAACACCCCAAACTGATCCATCATGACTTCATGCCCCATGGAGCCTGGCTATTGAATGTGCTGCTTCCAGAGAGCATAGTTAATTTCTGTGCAAAGTAGAGAATAGAATTTACCCAGTAGAAATACTATAATTTAAGGGCAATCGTGGTTTTGTTGCAAGAACAAAATAAAGCTCATATAAAGCTTTAAAAAGGCCATTTACTAGACTGAAATAAGAGCTTGTGCATTTGGCTCTTGTTGGGCTCTGAGCTGCTCCAACCACTGCAGTCACCAGATACTGTGTTTTAGACTTTCGTCCCTTGAGTTCTCCTGTCTTTCTCACGTATTTATCCCACAGAGAGGCAGTGGCTCTGGAGCCAGACAGACTTGTGGGCAGATCTTGGGCCATCCTTGACCACCTCACATCTCACTTTCCTTGTTGGTGACATGAGAATAATCTGATGGTTTACACTGCAGTACTACGGGGATGCTGGAAACTGAATGGTCATCAGAGTCCCAGAACCAGGCTCCCAGGGTCCATAGTTAATACCTGTGAAGTACTTAGTTAGCATCTGGCAGTTGACTGTAAGCTATAAGACTGCAGAAATTTTTGTGCATTTTTGTTCACTGTTGCTGCCTCAGCACTCACAGTAGTGCCAGGTACAAAGTGAGTGCTCAGTAAATATCTGTGAATGAATGAATGGCACCTGTTCTCAGTAAGCGGGTGTCAGTGAGTCAGAACCAAGTTGACGGTGGTGGATTTTCAAAAATTTATTTTATTTTTGTATTCTCCCTTAGAGACCAAGTCTCTTGAGCGACCACCTTCTATCTGTCAGTCTATCGTACTGTGGTGTCTTGAGTGTTGCTATGATGCTGTAAGCTATACCACCCTTTAAGTATCAGCAAGGTCACCCATGGTGAACAAGTTTCAGCAGAGCTTCCAGATTAAGACAGACTAGGAAGAAAGGCCTGGTGATCTACCTCTGAAAATTAACCAATAATCTTATGGATTGAAACAGAATTGTCCAACTTGCTTCTTTTGGAAGAGTCATCAGGAGGGATCAATCACTGGAGAAGGATGTCAGGTTTGGTGAAGTGGAGGGCCAGCAGGGTCATAGGAAACCCTCAGTGAGATGGACTGGCATGATGGCCACAGTGATGGACTTGGACATGCTGGAGATTGTGATGATGCTGCAGGACTGGACAACATTTCAGTCTGTTGTACATAAGGTCATCATGAGTCAGAGCCTACTCAATGGCAGCTAACAACATTCTTGGGATAAATATCTTCTCTTCTTCTTGTGACTTTACCAAGTAGCCAAAGCAGACCATGACTCCCTATGTCCACTCTTGCCCTCCTCCAAGCATAAATCTGATCTTGTCCCTTAAATTATTAGATGTTTTCCTGATGTCCTTAGCATGAAGTCCAATATCTTTAAGGTGGTTTACATAATTATTTGGCTCTTGTCTATCATTCTACATCACTACCCTTTCCTTTTCACCTGCCTCCCACACCAATTCCCACCTCGATGAACTCTGCAGTGAAGCTCTGTGCTACAGTTTTGTGGGACTCTGTGATTCCTACTGTGAGGCACATCATCTTGTTTCCAGGTCTTCAAGCATGCTATTCCTCTGCCACAAATACTCTTTCATTCTTCTTCATCTGACTGCCATCTACTCATTCTTTGAGCTTCAAATTATGTTTCTTTCACAGTACAATCTTTTCTGACTTCCTAAACTAGGTTAGATCTCCTGTTGTAAGTTCCCACAACTCTTCATATACGCCTTTTATATCATGTAGCATACAGAAATAATTGTTGAATACTGGTATTCCTACCTGATTGAAAAATCCATGAGGGCTAGGACTCTATCTTGTTCAGCATGGTATTGTTAGCCAACCATGTGGGACTGAGTAGGTGCTCACTAATGTATTTGTAAATAATTGTCAAATGAAGAACAATAGCAAAGGCTTTGGATTCAGGAAGATCTGAGTTCTAATTCTACCTCCATTACCTACCAGTTCTGTGGCCTTGGCCAAGATACTTCTTTGAGTCTTCATTTTTACCTGTGTAAAACAGGGATATACTATCAATCTGATAGGGTTTTTGTAAAGGTTAAATTAGATGTCATATATAAAATACCTCAAACATTACCTGAATTATAAGTGATGCTTAGTACTGCTAATGATAGTAATTATTATTATTGGTAATAATAACTGACTAAGCCTGTCTTGAAGATAAGCTGCTCATCTACACATCCAGAACGAGTAGTAGTCAACAATTAAGAACACCTGTTGTATTTTATTCTCTAATTAACACCTGAAATTAGGATGCAATAAAGCTATTCTTGGCTTCAGAATAGAAAAACTAACACATGAGAAGTTACTCCCTTCACAAAGCCAGGTGACCCTCTTCAGTCCTTCAAGTACTATTCTTATATCTGCCTTACATATATTATAGTTACTGTATGATTCAGGAGAGCAGAACCAAGAAAACCAAACCCATTACCATCGAGTCGATTCCAACTCATAGTGAGACCCTATAGGACAGAGTAGAACTGCCCCATAGAGTTTCCTAGGAGCAGCTGGTGGATTCAAACTGCTAACCTCTTGGTTAGCAGCCAAACGCTTAACCACTGTGCCACCAGGTGAGCAGAAGAGGGTAGAAGTATTTATGAACTGTGCATTATTTTAGGCCCCTCATATACATTATCTCATGTACTGATTATTAGCAAATAAATGGAGAAAGCATATGGTGGTTAAGAGTATGGTTTTTAGAGTCAAAAGTTCAAATCCCAGCTCCACCACTTACTAACTGTGCTACCTTGGGCAAGCTTGTAGGATAGTGTCTGGCACATATTAAGTGTCCAATAAGTGGTTATTATTCATATATTATAAAATTGTAATGGTTAATGCTTCTTCTTTGTTTTTTTTTTTTTTTTGGTGAAGCAGTACCTGAGTCTTCACAGAAAGGCCTAGAGTTGGGCAGCGATGACAACTTATTCTAGGAAAGTTCTTGGCATTTTGTAACTAAAAAGTGTTGATCACCACTATGAGTTGTTAAGTAGATACGCCTCTCAGAGCAGAGATAAAAGCTGAACTGGAGAGCCTGAACAGGTAACTGTAGTTTGAAACTACAACAGGTTTTGTTTTAAGGTAGTTTGAATTATCCTTGTAGAGAACAAGTTAACCGGGTAGATCACTATCCTGGTTGTAGGGAAACAAAATGGTACCTAGTGGTCACATGAACAACAGGTAGAAAAGAGAAAATAATTCAAGACAGGTCTTGAAATGTTGTTCTAGTCATTGTATTTTTGGAATACGCAAGTCAACAAGATATTTTTGCTACTGTGGAAAAATCGCAACCCTTGATCTTGATCATTGCTGGTGGAAAGGTAAATGGTGTAGCTGCTGTGAAAAACAGTTTGGCAGTTCCTCAAAAAGTTAAAAATAGAATTACCATATGACCCAATGAATGGTTCACTCTACAACTGATACGGGGATGGCACAGGACCGGGCAGTGTTTTGTTCCACTGTGTGTGGGGTCGCCATGAGTCTGAAGCTGACTCAATGGCAGCTAACAACAACAACATGACACAATTGATACAATTTTTTAAATAAAGTTTAAAAATAAGAAAACTAAATATATTGCTTAGAGATACATATTTATCTCTGCATTTAATATACATTTGTTTACTGTATATTATATATAGTATTTAATATATACGTACATATATATATAAAAGCAAGAAAATGATGAGCATCCAATTCAGGATGTTGTTAACTCTAGTGGGGGAGACAGTGGGATGAGACAGGAAGGAGCATATAGGTAGATGCCATGGTGTTGGTAATTTCAAGTTGTTAAGATGGTAGTGGGTTCATGGGTATTTATTATTCTGCTTTATAACCTCATACGTTGCATATATTATAGTAGCATATACTTAAGGTATATCTTAAATGTTACATGAAAATGATCATCTGGGGAGCCTACAAAATTGCATATTCTATGGCCCTACTCCTGGAGTTCTCATACAGGGCTGAGAGTGTGTATTGAAAAAATTCCAGGTGGTTCTGACACAGAGGTTTCTGAGCCCACAATATGAAAAGCCCTGAGATAGAAGTTTGGGCCAAATCTTTAGCCACTTACATCAGTTGTCTGCTGCTACTTAACAATCCAAAGCTTTTTTTGTGCTCACTTCAGCAGCACATACACTAAAACAGCAGCCATTTTCTTGTGATGATTCTGTGGGTCAGCAGTGTGGGCTAGAATCAGCTGGTCTTGCCTGGGGTCTCTTGGGCAGCTACAGTTATCTGGCTGCTTGCCTGGTGCTGGATGGTCTAAGGTGGCCTTGTTCACATCTGGGAGTTGGTGCTGCCTGTTGGCAGGGACTCCTCTGCTCTTCTCCATGAGGCTTTTCCTCCTCCAGAAGGCCACACTGGACTTCTTTGCATGGTCTCAGGCAGCATTCCAAGAGGGCAAGAGGAGAAGTTACAAGGCTCCAGAACCTTCACAATGTCACTTCTACTACATTCTGTTGTAGAAAACAATCATAAGACCAGGCCAGGTTCAGTGCGGAGGGAAATGGACTTCCTCTCCTAATGGGAAGAATGGCAAAATCACATTGCAAAGGAACAATCATACAGGATGGGTACAATTAGTGCAGTCATCTTTGCAAGCAATTTGTTTCACCAGTGATAAAGTATATGCATTTTGTTAGAGTATTTTCTGTGCTACTATAAAATTATGGTGACAGGCAACTGACTGAGGATTTGATTACTGAGATCTTGACCACATTCGTCTTTGCTCAAAATTTTGTTATTATTAGTTACCATTGAGTAGGCTCTGACTCACGGTGAGCCCACGAACAACAGACAGACGTGTTGCCCAGTTCTGCACCAGTCACGATCACTAGTGTGCTCGAGTCCATTCTTGAAACCACTGTGTATTTTGAGTATCTTCCAACCTAGGGGGCTCATTTTCCAGCACTATATCGGACAATATTCTTTTGTGATCCATAAGGTTTTCATTATATTTCCAGGTCTTTCTTCTTAGTCTTAGTCTGGAAGCTTGGCTGACACCTGTCCACCATGGGTGACCCTGCTGGTATTTGGAATACCAGTGGCATAGCTTCCAGCATAATAACAACATGCAAACCACCATAGTACAACAGACTGATGGACAGGTGGTGGCTCAAAATTATACCCACTGTGATATAGAAGTGGCAGCATTGTGTGTAATAGCAAAATATTAGAAACAATTGTTCATCAATAGGAGACTACTGAAATAAATTATGATGTTTCCATACAACAGATACATCTGTACAGCAATACATCTATTAAAAACAATAAAGTAGATCCTACTGATATAAAATTATTTTCAAGATATATTATTAAATGAAAACCCAAAGTGCAGAAGAGTGTGTATAATATATTACTATTTGCATTTTTAAATAATGCTTTTATATGCACAGGCTCTCTCTGCAAGGATACACAAGAAGCTGATAATATTGGATTTCTCAGAGGAAAAAAATAGGTAACTAGGAGACTAGGGTGTGAGGGAGACTGATTTTTGCATTGTTTGAATTTTGTTATTAAGAATATGAATCATTACCTAATCTAAGTACATGAATAGAATAAATGCATTCAAATGGTTTGCATCATTGTTCTTTCTTGCTGTGTCCTTTCACCTTTGAATCATATCTGAAGTAGCATGTTAGAGATTTAAGAGAAAATAAGATTTAGATGTCTGTGTGGCATGTCTTAGAGGTCAATGCTGTTGATAAATAGTAGAACTCCTCAGCTAACTCTGGTCCTACTGAAGAAGGGAACCAAGTCATGACATTGAGACTCCCAGCCTAGAGCCCAGAGATCTGCATAAGACACCAGTTTTCCTGTTGCATAGACACAGCCGAAAAACAGATTTGTACCCTCCAATTTTGGGGTGTTATTTCAGCATGACATTAGAAATTGTATATGACGAGGAAAAGCCCATTCCTCGTAGGTAATTCTTTTCTTAGTTCCTCATCAAAGCAATTAAAAAGCCAGCACTTTAGAAACCACCACTCAGATCCCCCTTTCCAAGTAGATCAGAGGCAGCTACTAGGACAACTCAGTCAACAAAACTTCTTACTTAACTCTATGGAAATGTAACCAGAGAAGATCACCTGGTGGAAGTATTTTGGGAAGATAGCTCTTACAAGGACTCACCTGAAGTTGCCAGCCCTAAGTATACAAATGTCTTTCCAGGGGAATTTTTCTCTCATCTTGGACCAACCTGAAATATGTCACTGACACTGACAACCTGAAGTACAAAGCCCTTGAGCATATTGTTCACTTCACTCAAACCAGACATTTCTCATCTCTATCCCAGCAGCTGGCAATTCTTGATCTTTGGCTCTTAATGAGAAGGTGTGCTGCTTTGCCATGCTCCAGGTTTCTTGGTAAGACTGAGCAGGTATACCACCTTCAATGCCCTGAGAGGGCCCTATTGACCAGTCACCAGTGGTGGCGATGTCTTATGGACCTTTGAGTCCAGTCCAGATTTCACTGCTTCCTCTTCTGTATTACGGACTCAGATGAGATTTGCTTAGACATCTCAAAACACTGCCTTTGAAATAAAGAATGTTATTTTAGGTTGTAGCTCATCTGATGTCTTTTTATATGACACACCTGCTTGTTTTTAATTTTTCTAAGTATATATAGTTAGAAATTGATTAGAAGGAACAATTTAACTCCCTTTGGGAGAAAGGACACAGAGAAACAAAGAGAAAGAGTTCTCTCAACTAGAAATTAATTCCACCACTTATCAACAGACTCCAGCTGAATTAAAGCAATCCTTTGGCCAGATTTGG
Source organism: Trichechus manatus latirostris (assembly GCF_000243295.1). Classification (NCBI taxonomy): domain Eukaryota; kingdom Metazoa; phylum Chordata; class Mammalia; order Sirenia; family Trichechidae; genus Trichechus; species Trichechus manatus. The sequence goes on from NW_004444053.1 coordinate 1,853,401, forward strand.
AACACCAGGTCTGGTACAGTAAATCATAACTTACATGCATTATGTATAATTTGCTTGACCTTTTCCTGCCCCATCATGATCCACTCTCTGTTGATTTTGAATGATCTTCAAAGATTTATAAAAATCAAAAAACCAAACCCCTTGCCATCGAGTCGATTCTGACTCATAGCAACCCCCAAAAAGCCCCACTTCTGCTTGCCCAGTGTTTGACCTTGTTCAAGTTAGAATTACTCCTAACCATGATACTGGGAAGAGAAGCACTGATTAGACAGCTAAGTTATTAGCATAGATTCTTTTTCCTGACTAAAATTTCATAGTGTCCAATATAGCTCCAGATGCCTTTAAAAAGGTTTTCAAACATTTGTTGACAATGAGAGTATAGAAGAATGATGAGAGGATAGAGAAGCCATTGGTATTGAATCTCATCCTCAAACATTCAATACCATTCATTCATTCTTCCTTTCATTAACAGGTATTTTTTGAGTGCCCAGCGCTATAACAGGCATTACAGATACGCCAACAAACGAGGCAAAATCCTTTCCCTTGTGGAGTTTACAGAGACAGAGGAGACTTTAATACGTAAACAAATAAATAAATGAAATTATTTCAGACTGTTGTTAAGTGCTACGAAAAAATTAACCAGGTTAATGGGCCTCAAAATGATTGGGAGAGGTGGGGGTGCAAAGGAGTCTTTTCACCAGGCTGGTCACAAGATTTGTCTGAGGAGGTGATATTTGGTATAAATGATAAGGAAGAATCAGCCCAGAGAACTGCAAGGGCTAAGGCCTGAGTCAAGGAAGGGCTTGACTCAGTCAAGGTCAGAGAACAGGAAAGTGTACAATATAATGAGAGTGTGGTTATTAGCAAAAGGAACATAGGAGACAAGGTGGGAATGGAAAGCAGGGGCCAGATCATGGAATTCTTATTTTCTTATTATAATGGGAAGTCTTTGTAGATTTTTAAGCAAGATAATTTGATTTTTGTTTCAAAAGCATCACTGTAGCTTCTATGAGCAGAAAGGACCAGATGGGAGAAAAATTAGAATCGGGGGGACTACTTTATGAGGGTCTACAAGTAATAAAGATGAGAAATGATGAGGGATTGGATTAGAAAGGTATAGGCAAATTATGGCAAACTATAGAAAAAGTTTGCCAACCCTGGATTAGGAGATTGTGAGAAGTGGTTGGATTCAGAAAATACTTTAGAGATAAAGGTGACAGGACTGACTGATGGATTGTATGTGTTGGGTGGGTGGGGGGGGGAGGAGAAAAAAGAGGAATCCAGAGTGAGTCTTATGTTTTGGTTTGAACAGTGGGTGAATGGTGGCTCCTGTAACTGGTATTGAAAAGATTGGGAGAAGAACCATTTCGAGGTAGGGAAATTAAATATGCCATTTTTACACCTGTGTAAATAACTCTCTAACACAAACCTGTACTTAAATTTTCACTCACTTCCATGCTTTTGAGTAGTAATAATGATGAACCAAAAAAAAAGTCCTCATTGCTATTGACACCATTATTTCCATTTTGTGAGTGTCTTGTGTGTTCTGAACTCTGCCCAAACTAGACTCCTATCCATTTCTCCAATGAGCCTTTCTGTTTCTCATTCCCTTGCCTTTATTGAGGCTATTCACCTGGATGCCATGCTCATACTTCTTCCTACCAGACATCTGTCTATCACACAAAGCATCTTAAATGCACTCATCTCTCATAAGCTTTCTTTAATTGCCTCAACTGCTTTTTCTAATTGCTTCTCCTTCTCTGACCTTTTATTTAACTGCACTGTCTGTACTATCCTCAAAGGATTAACAATTTTTTAAGAAATATTTAGAGTATACATAAATTTATAGAGTCTAATATAACAAGCACGTGTAGACCTACCACCCAGCTTGATGAATTTTGAAATCTATTTCCAGAGAGTAATCTTCACCTTTAGCTCCTTGCCAAGCTGATGATTTCCCATTTCCTCAGACTCCCCTGAGGACAGGAAGCTCTGAATTCTAGTCAGAGGCTCTTCTTTGATTCTGAGGTTTTTAATGGAATGTCTCCTACTATCCTGTGAATTGGAGAGAAGGACAACATGCTCTCCACTGGGGTGAGGAGTCGGATGAGGGTCACAGAAGAAAGGCGATTATCTAATAGTGCCATTTCTACCGATAAATTCTAGAAAAAGAAATATCCTGTGTTTTCCTTTACTGTGTACTCAAGCTTCAGTAGTAATAGTTTGAAGGTTTAGCACTTGAAGCAGACTTTGACAGAATCACCTGGAGGAGTAGCATATCACCACCATAAAGGCCTGTCCTGAATTCTTCCCACTGTCCAGATAACTGGTCCCTCACCCAAGGCACTTGGGAAACAGGCAGTTGAGTTGGAGTTAGGGTCCAAACAGGAGTATTTTCTGGAGGCCACAATATAAAGAAAGAAATGACTGCTTGACCTCTTCCACCAGTCTGTATAGACCATTAGGCTTTTGCTTGGTGCTGGTCTCTCTTCTCTCTTCCATCAGACCAGATAGATGCTTCCTCCAGGATCAACAGATTTATGATTCACACTGCAGCCCAGCTCTGCTGGGAAGTAACAGATAAATACACATTCATGAAAATCAGAAAGCAATTTACAAATACCGGCAAAGCAGGGGACATTGTGTCTATATACTCCAGTCACATGTATGAGAGAGAAGATCCAGTCTCTGTTTACCTAATGCCTTTTGGACCTGAAGGATGCAATCAGGGTCATGGATGTATGCATCTGTCCAGATGTTTTGGTGCTGATCATGTTAAACACCTGGCTGTAGAGTCCCAGATGTTAGAGCCAGGAAGAACTTTAAAGGCCCTCATTTCACAGGTAAGAAAGTTGAGGTCCAAAGGTGTCAAATGAATTGCGAAGTTAATTTTAAGAGCATTAGGACTTAAGCCAGTCACCCCGACTCTTAGTCCAGTGCTCTTTCAACTTCAGATAGTCACTTGATGTGATTGAGTCCTGTAACATGTACACATGGCACTGTGGGAGCTCAGAGATATTAGCGGTTCTCTCACTGATATGCAACCTGTTAGCCCTGAGCCAAGCTGATGATTTCCCATTTCCTCAAACTCCCCTGGGGACAGGAAGCTCTGAATTCTAGTCAGAGGCTCCACTTTGATTCTGTGGTTTTTAATGGAATATCTCCTACTAGCCTGTGAATTGGAGAGCAAGGACAACATGCTGTCTACTGAGGTGAAGAGTCAGTTGACTTGATGAAGAGTACCTTGATGTGGGTGTGTTCGGTTGAGCCTTAGAGCAGCAAACCACAGCTCTAGGCTACATTCATCATTTTAGTCAATTAATTAGGTCCCAGCCTAAAAGGGCCATTAATCTCAGTAGATTTTGCCTGCCAAACTCCAGAATCTTTCTTCTGTTGAAAAATATGCTGATCCACCTGCAAACTCAGAGCAGAGAAAAAGAAAAGAGCTGCATAGCTGGCTCATCATGCATTCTTGGCCAGTAATGCTCACTGCTGTGGTTTGACTCATGCTTTTGGCTGGAAAAGTGGATGGCAGCTCAGTGCCTGAGAAACCCTGCTCTCCTAGTGTGAAATTGGGGTCTTAAAAGATACCAAATGTTTATGCTAGAAGGGCTGGGACACTCTGGAATGATATTTTCTAATATACTCATTTCCTATCCTCTTTCACTCCCATTGCTACTTCTAGCCCTTGAACATCTAATAAAAATCCCTCCACTCCAAATATTGTAGTGGAAAGAGCACTGCAAGGAGACAGGTATTTAAACTTTCTGTCTACTCTTCATTAGTTGTGAGGTTGGGGCAAGGGGTGTCATACTCCACTCAACCATAGCAGATTTACATTTGTGTTTTACATCTTGAGATTCTGAACAGGATACTGTTTGACAAAGGAGTTCTGTGACTAAAAGCATTTCATCATTGATCTCAATCAGTGGGTCTCAAAGCTAGGTGTAATAACAACACTAGTGGGACTTATTAATATATACACATGTCCATCTGTAACTCATTCCCTTCTAACCCCAAGATTCTCATTTAGTAGGTCTGGGGCGGAATGCACAATCTCCACAGGTAATTCTGATGCACAGTCAAGTATGGAAACCACTGCTTTATATGACTCTGAATTTTATAAGATGGTAAATTCCTTGAAAAGATTAAGTGCCTTTAATCCTTGGTTGCTCATCTTTCTATCCATTCACAGTGCCAAGTATATAGTAGGTACTCATTTGAGGTTTTGAATCTTTAAGATTGTATCAGTCAGGAAGGCTGGTTACGTTGCATTAGCAACAACATCAAAACAATTCTTACTGTCTGATATCAGCAAAGATTTATGTATCTATAACAGGTAGGTTGGGAGCTCTGTTTCTCGTCTTCTCACCCTGGGGCCCAGGCTCATGGAGCAGCCACCGTCTCAAACACTGGTAGTTACTGTGTTTGTCCCACACCTGAAATGGCAATGTCATTTCTGCTCTCAACTCATAGGTTGGCACTATTTATATGGGCCCACCCAGCCACAAGGGGGCCAAGAGATGAAATCCTACTATGGACCTGAAACTGGAGTGCAAGTAATTCTTGGTCAACAGCACTAATGACCACCACAGCACATTCTTCTGGTGAGCAAATATTTGGTTCATTTTCCCTCTCAAAGACAAAGTCCTCTCATGCTTCCCCACGGGGGACAAACCAAAACTTCTATTTGGACATGGCCTCCCTAAAGCTAAAAGTGTGGGGTCTCTGGATAATTTGAGGTCATCTCTGTATCTGATGGTGATGCACAGTGCTATCGACATAAGGTCTGGACACAGTGGTGTCCGCGTTAGGTGTAGATGCACTCGTCTTGATCCAGAGACCTGTCAGTTATGGGTTGGCATTCTTCTAGCCTCCAATAACAGTTTCAATTTCTGTATCAGTTAGAAAGTATAGATTTTGATGAAGTAACAAAGGAACTTCAAATGGCTTGTGACTGCAAAGTTTTATTTCTTGCTCACACTATAATCCTATGTGGATTAGATGGAGAGTCTGCTTCTCAGCTCGTCACTGTGAAACAGGCTGGTTGAGCAGCCCCCATCTCAAATGTTGCTGGTCACTGTGACAAAGAGAAAGAATGTTCTTGAAGGTCTCACTTTGTTTACAATATATGGGCCCAAAATAGTCATAGACCTACCCAACTACAAAGGGGCCTGGAAGTGCAATTCTACCACATGGCTAGAATGTAGAAAGCTAGGAATATTTGGGAAATAGCTCTAATAACTACTACACCCACATTTCAATGTTACCAAAATGGACCTATTGATCAAAGGAGCCCTGGTGGCACAGTGATTAAAGTGCTTGGCTGCTAATCGAAAGGTCAGCGGTTCGAACCCATCAGCTACTCCATGGGAGACTGATGTGGCAGTCTGTTTCTGTAAAGATTGTTTGTTGTTGTTAGGTGCTGTCCAGTTGGTTCCGACTCATAGTGACCCCATGTACAATAGAATGAAAAACTTCCTGGTCCTGGACCATCTTTACAATCATCATTGTATTTCAGCCTTGGAAACCCTATGGGGCAGTTCTACTCTGTCCTATAGCGTCGCTGTGAGTTGGAATTGACTCGATGGCAATGGGTTTGGTTTACATATTGATCAAATATAACAGTATTGAAGCGAGGAGAAATCTCTTGTGCTACTTGTTTTGTTGTGTGCTGCAAATGCTCAGCCCCTCAGCACTTAGGTCAGCTGTGCTGAATAATCCTGGTGTAATGGCACCGTGACACTCAGAGCTAGAGTTTACTAATTAGGAAAATGAGATGATTTCTGTAGTGAATTTTTCCTACACATTTGAATGAAGCTAATGGCAAGGTTAAATGTGAAGATAAATGTATTTAATTAAGTTTTTGAGTTTTGATGCCAAAGTGCTTAACATGCAAACAGCACAACTGATACTAAGGTTAAAAATTGTGTAACAGACATAATAACCATTAACTAAGGTCTTAGAAATTTTGAGGTTGCAAGGAGATGGGAAGCAGAGCCCTAAACCAATCCACATTGGACGTATAGCATTAAGAAATAAAACTTTGTAGTTAAAAGCCATTTGAAGTCCCTTTGTTACTTCACCAAAATCTAAACTTTCTAATGGGTACAAAAATTGAAACTATTATTGGAGGCTAGAAGAATCAAGCTGCAAAGAGTTTATATTAAAAGAGGGTTATCTAATAGGTTTCAAGAAAAAGTTGAATAACCAAAACAATTGAAACGCTTGCTCGGATGCATCTGACTCTCGGGAACAAACGAAGTTGAAGACCGAAATGCTTCAGGGCTTGTCTGTCTATAATTGCTGAATTTTTTTTTTCTACCCCCAATTTGTCAGCTTCTTTTTTCTTTTTCACCACAGATTATCTTTTTTACAGATCAGAAAATAGGACTGTGGACAGTTTTTAGTTTTGTATTTTACAATTTCGGCCACCAGAGTAGGCCTGGGTTAACTTTGTATCATGTAGTTAGTACACAGGGAAATGAGCTTATTGGCTTAGATCAGTTATTACCCTTGTGCCCATCAGCTGTGACTGGGAGTGTCCCCATTATACAAATGAGGGCCTTGAGGATTAGAACAGCTAAATAATTTACCTGAGTGCTCAGAATACTTGAACCCAACTCTGTCAGTTCCCTCCTGTACTCCTGTGGATGAGGCAAGGGCTTTCGGGGGTTAAATTCCTGGATAGTATCATATATATGTTCATTATCTGCTCAAGTGGTTTTTGAGATATTATTTTCTCACTAAGTTTGCTGGTTGGTTGAACAGGTGAAATGAACCATTTATATTTGGACTTACTAGGAAGAGCAAACATTTCTTTTAAAATACAAAGACAATAGAATAAGCAACTAATAAGGACGAGGCCAAATGTTTTCTGGCTGAAGTAATATAGTTTCGCAAGGTTTCTTATATATTTGACTTACCAGTGGAAAGAGTTGGAGAGGCATTTATTTATTTCACGATGATATAGGTTCCAAAAGGCATCAGTTGCCATATCAAATCTTGGTGTCTTTAAATATCTTATGTCCCAGCCAAGAAACAATTTTCCACTCTTCTCTCTGGGTTTATATGATATCACAGCAGCCTGAGACATCACGACTATTATTTAAAGATCAATTGAGTGACTCACAACTTATTAGTGATTCTAGAATCTTTGCCTGACTCCTATCTTGAGAATTTGCATTTATCTAACCTTGTTTCCAAGTAGAGAATGTTAACACCATGAAAAATCATTGCCATACTTCATTAAAAAAGTTAACCATGCTGGTTCACTATCTGTAGGGTGTGCATCATGCATCACGTGCAAAAATCATGCCTATCATATTTCCTGCCCTAAAACTGATATGACAGTATTGATCCCATGTCAAAAGGGTTTATTCTTTGAACTTGAAGTGTGTGAATGTTTTCCCTGAACTGAATTATTTACTATTGCTTGTCCTCCTTTGATATAACATTTGAGAGAGAAAAGGAGGGAGGAAGGGAAGAAAGATGGGAAAGAGGGAGGGAAGAAAGAAGAGAAGGAAGGAGAGAGAGAGACCTCTGATGAAGGATAATAGCTGATTTAAAGGAACTGAGTAAAGCCATCTGTCTCTTGGAGGGATCTAAGACTGCTCAAGGGTTTGGATGGAGCAATTTCTGGGTCTCCTTATTGCTGTCAGCGCTCCTAACTTATTCTTGCCATCAACAAGAAGAGCTCAAATCTATATTTTAAAAACATTTATCCTCAACATAGCAACTTTGGCAGCTATGAGATTAAAATGAAATTCTTTAACATTGTAGTGAGGGTGACATTTGGTCAGCGTAAGACTCGAAGTAAGTGGAATGCTGGTAAAATAAATCAAACAAACCTAAGAATAATAGAAAACCAAACGACCAAAAAAGCACAAAAATCTTATTTATAAAGAAATTTATCATGTAAAGGTAGGAGGTCAATGGGAAATACAAAGCATAGTAATTACAAAAATCAATTAGATTTCAGTTAGATCTCCTTTAACTCATTGTTAAACTCTAGTGTTAAAATTTTGTGCAAATTTAATTTTCAAATTAATTTTTCACCTAGACTTTGATATGATGTTTTAGTTCTGTTTCTTCTCCTTTTTTAACATTAGGGCTTTCTCTGGCTTTTTATAAACTCTCTTACTTCCATGCTATGAAAGTCATCTTCTTAAAACAAAAACTTCATCATGTCACTCTCATCTTTAAAATCTTCTGTGGTTACTGATGGCAGCAATGTAAATTATAATCATGAAATTTGGAAACTGACAGAGTTGGATCCAAGTATTCTAAGATCACAGGTAAATTATTTAGCTATTCTAATCCTCAAGGCCCTCATTTGCAAAATCGGGACAATGAAAGTAATTTTATCAGAGGATTTTGATGAGGATTTTGACCGCATTCACTGTCCATAGTAAGGAGCCAATAAAAGTTAGCTATCATGGCTATTAACTATTGCTTATAAGACCCAATTCCTTTAACATATTGCTTGTCAGGGATACTGTGGAACAGATTTCTCACAGATTTAGAGGCTAGTTTAGATTATTTTTAAGTTCCCTTGTAATTCAAGATTTTCTGGATCCTTGGCCCACAGTAGCCCTAAATTTCTATTGTGATCATGAAACACTAGTGTTTATTATATGAATCCCTGATAATTGTTAAAACAATCCTCGACTTATCCCTTAAAGGCCACAGAGTGGTGATGGGACTAGGGGATGATCCTTGTGCAGGCTGCCAACATGGCTGGAAGCCAGCCAGAGACACTAAGGTAAAGGAATTGGTACTTGGTGGCAATCTTCCCAAGGCCTTAAGCCCAGCGGTTCTCTCTTCTGCAGTGAATGTTATTTATAGCCTTAACTTCTGGAGCATCTAAGTAAGTCACCTCAGAGGAAATTATCAAAGAAAAGCAAGAAGCCACAAGGAGAAAGAAGCTAGTTTCTCTTATATAATTATAACATTGAAGACAATCACATTGAAAATCATACATTGAAGACAATGTATACCTTGGTTACATTTCTAATTTATGAATTGCCAGTCCCTAAAAATAAGAAATACATTTCTATAGTGCTCACAGCTTTAAAGTGCTTTACTCAAAATGCCTGCATTGCCTACTTCTGTATCTCCATGGAGCTGAAGTTTTCTTGAAAAGTGAGTCGGAGCAGTATCCTGACTCAATTGTAGCAAGTTGGGAGTCTTTCATCTGGATGGTCCCCTTCAAGGTATCGTCCCCATTCTCATTTCTTCCACAAACACAGAAGAGAAAAAGATGGGAATGCTGAGGCTATCACTCAGGAAAGCGAATCGACAAGGAGATTCCGGTGACCTTTCTTAATTATCTCCATTCACATAGAATTCTGCTTCATGGAAGACTGAATCTTGGTATGATCAGGATTTGGGACACCTTGTCCAATGTTAGAGGGTCTGGGGAGGGCCGGAAGAAGATACTTTCTCACCCCCAGCAGAAGGCGTCTACTGTGCCCTTTAAAAAAATATAGCACCAGAAAAAAGTCCGCTTAGTTGTTTGCTTTATTTCAAATAACAGATTGGCGAACTGACGGAAAACAATGTAATAAAAATACGCGCAGATGCTTGTCAATGAATGCCCCCTGATAACTCCAGCCGCTGACCGGCGCTGTGGTCACACTTGCTTTCAGGGAGCTCCTGGGGCTGCCATGGGAGTGCATGACTCCTAAGTCCTCTGGAGTCGTAGTGGTGAACTTTCCCGTGCGAATTTAGAGCAGTAATTAGTTCCTTAAATACAAGGGTATTTTTTACAGCGGAGTTTCACACCCTGCTGAAGATAATAAGCCACCTTGCACAGCTGAGGACCACCTATATACACTTGTGTTAACTACTGGATATTTAGCTTGTTTTGATGGTGTGTTAGTCAAGTTAATTTTTTGGCACACATCGAATCTGACACCCCGTTAAGCCTGGCGCCCTGTTAAGCCTAGGCCCCTGGAAGCCACTGCATAGCCCCCCTCTTATTCTGGTACTTGGAGTCCCTGAGTGGTGCAGATGGTCAAGAGCTCAGTTACTACCAAAAAACTGGTGGTTGGAATCCACCCACAGGCATCTCAGAAGAAAAGCCTGGTGATATACTTCCAAAGGTCACAGCTGTTGAAATCCCTATCAGGCATAGTTATACTCTGATACACTTGTAGTCATGATGAATGGAGTCCGCGCTATGTCAACTGGTTTTTTGAATCTGCTGCTGAGTCTGGGTTGATGGTCAAGCCTGGTAGTTAGAGGAAGAGATACACTACGCTATGTACAAGATGGTAGGAACCAGCCTAACAGCTTCACAGACCTCTCTAACCAAACAACAGACACTCATTTGACACAGTCTCAACCAGAGCCCCAGTTCTTAGCTCCTTTGATAAAACACCATGGCAGATGAGATTCTATTTGAGAATTTAAACTTAATTGGCAATAATGAGTTGAGGAGAATGTTTGAAGCAGTGACTGTTTTGTGACAGTTGGAGTATATATACAGAGCGGAGGTCCAGTGGGTAAGTATCATTTATCTTCATAAAAAAGAGTATATAGAATTTTACTACTTATGACTTTATAGGTGATACATGGAGACAAACAATAGTAAAGTATTTGCCAAAAACTGAAAAAGTTTGATGGTGCTCTCTGCTATCAGAGACAACTTAATTATCACTTGTAAAATATACAGTGAAACCTGTGAGAGCTGGAACTCAATGGGAGTGCCTTGTTTTTCCAGGTCTCACAAGTTTTCCGCCTTTGACAGGGTGCAGTTTTACCACTTTTCTATCACTTGTTTTAGTGGAAAATATTTGAGTTTTCCTTCTCTGACAAGTTTCTGCCTTACACAGGTGCTGGCTTTTTCAGGTTTTACTGTATAATGCCATTTTTTTAGTTAGGGTAAGGTAGGATTTACTATAGTGAAAAACAACTCCAAAATCTCTATGGCTTAAATATTAAGATTTGTTTCCTGCTCGTGGTGTGTGTACTTCACAAGTTATCTGGGGGCCTGTGTTCCGCATTTTCTTCCCTTTGAGACTCAGAGCAGGCACCACCTGAACATTGTCTGTTGTTGAGTATCTTGGCAGAGAAAGAGAACTCAAGAGTCTAACATTTGATATTTAAATGTTCCAGTCTGAAAGTGACATCTATCGTTTCTACTTGTAATTTATTGATCAGAACTAGTCACGTGGCCTCACCAAGCTCCAAGAGGCCATGAAGTGCAATTCTACTATTTGCCCAGAAGGGACGATATAACGACTACTGTACCATCTTAAAGAAAATTGTTCACAGGGCAATATGACTATAGACTCTAACCAATTGAAAAAGTTAACATATCTGAAGAATATGTGCATTAGATTATAAACAAATGGCATCAGCATTAACAGCATAGAAATAAGAGAGTCATAGATTTAGATATTGGCAACATGTCACTGAAGTACTTTCTGAAGAAGGGGGTCTTAGACGGCAGAAACAAGTATTCAGTTCTTCTGACAGGTAAATCTCTGCCGTAGAAACGGAAGCATCAGTTAGCAGAGCCTGATGCCCATCAAATATTTGATCCTTTCCTTTCTCTTAATCTCATTCCATAGTCATCAAGCAACCTCTTGAGAATTAGACTTTCCATGAGGTTTTTCTATAAAGAAAGAAGTATCCAGAACACTTAGTACTGCTTTTATTTAATATTAATACGTTGACATTCTGGTTTTATAAGCTGGTTTCTTGTGAGCTTTTTTTTTTTTTTTTTTAGCTTGGATAAGATTCCTAAGTTAAATCAACACCAGGGTACCACACAGATCGACTTCCTGAGACCATACACTGAGGGTCAGACATTTAACTATTGAGAACTCACCAAAGGATGTTTCTTCACCAGAAAGATGTTTACCTGTGTTTTATTGACTATGCGAAGCATTAGACTGTGTGGATCATAACAAATTATGGATAACATTGCAAAGAATGGGAATTCCAGAACACTTAATTGTGCTCACGAGGAACCTGTACATAAATCCAGAGGCAGTCTTTAGAACAGAGCAAGGAGATACTGCATGGTTTAAAATCAAGAAAAGCGTGCGTCAAGGTTGTATCCTTTCATGATACTCATTCAATCTGTATGCTGAGCAAATAATCCGAGAAGCTGAACTATATAAAGAAGAATGTGGCATCATTCCTCTTGGTGGAAGACTCCTTAACAACCTGAGATATGCAGATGACACAACGTTGCTTGCTGAAAGCGAAGAAGATTTGAAGCACCTTCTGATGAAGATCAAAGACCACAGCCTTCATTGTGGATTACACCTCAACATAAAGAAAACAAAAATCCTCACAAATGGACCAGTAAGCAACATCATGATAAACAGAGAAAAGATTGACTTTGTCAAGGATTTCATTTTACTTGGATCCCAATCAACACCCATGGAAGCAGCAGTCAGGAAGTCAAATGATACATTGCATTGGGCAAATCTGCAGCAAAAGACTTCTTTAAAGTATTGAAAAGCAAAGATGTCACTTTGAGGACTAAGGTGTTCCTGACCTAAGCCATGATATTTTCAATCACATTATATGCATGCAACAGCTGGACAATGAATAAGGAAGACCAAACAAGAATTGATGCCCTTGAATTATGGTGTTGATGAAGAATATGGAATACACCATGGACCGACAAAAAAATAGAAAGTCTGTATTGGAAGAAATACAGCCAGAGTGCTTGTGATGGTTAAGATTGTGTGTCAGCTTGGCTGGGCTATGATTCTCGGTGTTTATATGTGATCACTCCCATGATTGAATATGCTGTGAGTAGCCAATTAGCTGAAAGGGAGTTTCCTTGGCGGTGTGGCTTGCATCTGAATATAAGCAAATGTCTGGCTTTTTGCTCTCCCTGGACCCCACAGCTGCCTCCTGTTCATCTGACCTCCAGTTCTTGGAAATTGAGCTAGCAGCTTATCTGCTGATCCTGGGATTCATCCATCTTCACAGCCTGTGAGAGGAATACTGCTTTCCAACCTGCTGATCTTGGGTTTGCCAGCTCCTGCGGCTATGTGAATTGAGAGAAGCCTCTATCCTAATCCGTGGACTTGGGACGTTCTAGCCTCTACAATCGCGTAAGCTGTTTCCTTGATATAAATCTTTCTCTCTATATATTTGTATGCTTTACTAGTTTTGCTTCTCTAGAAAACCCAGCCTAAGACAGTGCTCCTTGGAAGTGAGGACAGTGAGACTTCGTCTCACATAATTTGGACATGTTATCAGGAGGGACCAGTCCCTGGAGAAGGACATCATGCTTGATAAAGTAAAGAGTCAGCAAAAAAGAGGAAGACCCTTGATGAGATGGATTGACACAGTGGTTGCAACAACAGACTCAAACATAGCAAAGATTGTGAGGATGGTGCAGGACCAGGCAGTGTTTTGTTCTGTTGTACATAGGGGTCGATATGAAAGGCACATAACAACAACAACACCAAAGGAAATTTTTTGAATATTTGTCAGGGCAACCAACTTTACCAAAATTCCTTTCTATGACAATACTTATTTATATACATCAGGAGCACTACATAGCCCATGTATTTTAAATTGACCGGATAATCAAGTTAAAATCAGATATTTCTTAGGAAAGTTCTGTGGCAAAACCACTAATACTAATAAAAGTATCTTTGCTCACATAGTATATACTAATGTGAGCCCAATTCTTTAAGTCTTCTTTCTAAAACATCTCTGGAAATATTCTTAAGATAATGCTTTAGTGACTACAATAATTTTTTTTAGTACTTCCAGGTATAATTTTGAGAAATATGGAAGTGCTCTCTCTATGGAATTTGTCTGAACTTAAAGAAGTGCTCCAGCTGCAGTGCTCTGGGCAGTAAGGCAAAGGATGTCATACTCCAGATTCAAGGAGCTGAAGAGCAAAACATGAGTCTTCCCCTCACCCCAAGTTTTTTGACTAGTCAGGGCAAGAAATGCAAAGTGCTAACACTAATATAAGTAATAATTCTTTGGGGTTCACTATATAATTTTATGAACAAAATCATAAAATGTGCACTTCCATGCATGTAACTATTTTTCCTAGCAGATTTGGCAGTAAAATAAATTATATTTTTAGTTAATATCTTTATGTTAGCAAATAAAGGATGGTGTAACCCAGTGAGAACTAAATCTTTCATGCAACTCTGTATCTAATTAATGACATAACCTTATTCTTCTTGTTCATACATAAAAATAAACATTTATTGTACATCTGTTCTGTATGAAAGGCACTGTCCTGGGTGTTGGGATATAACAGCAAATACAACTCAGAACCAAAATACACCAGACACACAAAATAAAATAATTACCACACAATGTGATAAGTTCTATGATAACGGTAAGCCCAGCAAGCTGTGGGAACGAAGAGCAGCGTACCCATTCCAGTCTAAGGTGCTGAGGGAAGACTTCTCAGAATGTTAGGAGTTAGCTGGGGGAGAGGATAGGTGAAGAGAGGGGATGTTCAAAACTTTAGAACTAAGAGAATATGGAGGGTTTGTTCAAGGGACTGTGGATAGTCCATCATGGCTTAGTCCTGGACATGATGGTGTCACCAGATACTAAGAAAGTAGATGCGGCAGGGCTTGATGATAGTTTGTATTGGTACAGGATGTCAGACAAAGAAGATGACAGTAAGGTGCCAGACACTAACTGGTGGGCTATCCCTGAGAAAGATAGAAGAGGAATACCAAGTTTCTGAAGGAAGATGATTTCAATTTTAAATATTTTGGGTTTGAGATACATGTAGGACATCCAAAGGAAGATGGAAAATAAGCTATTGGAGTTAAGTTTATGAAGCTCAGGAAAGAGATATGAACTGAAATCTCTCAAACAGAGATGGTGAGGTAAATGGAAGTTGAAGAAATATACTTATTTTAAGTAGGTCAACTCTGAAGAGCAAGAAAGTAGAGAAGTAACTAGAGAGAAATGCCAGTTAAGAGTGGGTTTACTTTAGGAAAATTTTGAACACTTTGAAATGTTGCGACAACGGAAGGAGAGAGGGAGATGCTAAAGATTCAGGAAAGAGGCAAGAACTTGGTTGGTAGGGTGAGGTCCATGAGAGGCAGAAGGAGATGGGTTCAGAGCATTGGGATGATTAGCCTTAGACAAGTGGGGCATCTCTTCTGTTGTGAAGGAGGGAAACAGGAAAGGATGGGCTTCAGATGCTAGCAAGCGTTCAGGCAGAGTGACAGGAAACCATAGTAATTTTTCTCTTAGAGAAAGAAGCCCATTGTGTTAGTTATCTATTGGCATGTAACAAATTATCCCAAACTTAGCCAGTTGAAATAATGAACATTTATTATCTCACACTTTCTATCTAGGAGTAACTTAGCTGGTGGTCTAGCTCAGGGTCTCTCATAAGATTGCAGACAAGCTGCTGGACTGGGCTGCAGTCATCTCAAGCCTCAACTGGGAGACAATCCACTTCCCCGCTCTCTCACTTGGTTGTTGGCAGGCCTCAGGTCCTCATCACGTGAACCTCTCCATAGTCATCCTGAAAGACCACATGACGTGGCAGCTGGCTTCCTCCAGAGTGAGTGCTTCGAGAGAGAGAGCCAAACAGAGCACCCCAGGTGAAAGCCACAGGCTGAGGTGTGAGAACCTAATTCTCATAAGTAACATACTATCATTTCTGCCATATTCTATTTATCAGAAGTGAGTCCAGTCCGTACTCACGGGGAGGGCAACTAACCTCCACTTCTTGAAAGGAAGATTATCAAAGTTTTTCTGGACATATTTTTAAAACTACCACATCCGCTTGACCTGCCAAAAGGAGACCATGCAAAAAATATTAAAATATTGACCTGCCATAAAATTATATCTGTCTATGTCCTGGAACAATGATATCTATTTTTTAGGCACATATCTAAGGGGCTGCCTCCTTCCATTTCTGTAAACTAAAATATGTTAATGCCATGTTTGTGCATATTTTGAGGAAAGTGAAAGTGACCGAACCCTTTCATTATAAAAGCCTCAATATCGCAGGTAACAAATCACACCCCTGTTTGGCAGTGTTGAGTACAAGATATGTGAGATATTTAGCAGATAACACCTTTTCATTTTTCTTTGGTAAGAAGTTAGACTGAATGGAATTTGCCAAAATTTACATTTGTACTGTCTGCCAAATATGCAAACAGATGAGTGAAGTCTAGGTTGTATTTGTATAAGATATCAAGAATCTTTTGTTTTATGCTTTCTGTGGTTTCACTAAACTCTTCAGAGTTTCAAAGAAAATGATTTGAAACTCCATTTTAAGAGTCAGGGGGTACATTTTTTTTTTTTTGGTGTTGTTGCCTTAATTGGACTTATCACTTATACACTGTAGAAAGCATGATCATTGGTAACATCTGACAGAATCAGCTCTACTATAAGGGGCCAGAACATCTCTTATCAAAATTTCCTCTTTTATTTGCTTATAGGATATTTTAGTTGTAACCTTTGAATCAACAAATGCAATTTCACTCAGTTTCTTAGAGAAATCAAGGGACTATATGATGATGTTTGTTTGTGTGGTATGCCCAAACTAATTTAGCAGCTGGTATTTTCAATGAATGTTGGTGTCTTTCTGGGAGACCAAAAAAACCAAAAAACCAACAATAACAACTTTTTAATTTTTTTTATTCTACTTTAGATGAATGTTTACAGAACAAATAGTTTCTCATTAAACAGTACACATATTGTTTTATGACATTGGTTAACAACACTATGACATGTCAACACTTTCCTTTCTCGACCTTGGGTTCCCTATTACCAACTTTCCTGTTCTCTCCTCCTTCTAGTCCCTGTCTATGGGCTGTTGTGCCCCACTAGTCTCATTTTGTTTTATGAGCCTGTCTGATCTTTGACTGAAGGGTGAACCTCGGGAGTGACTTCATTACTGAGCTAAAAGGGTATCCGGGGGCCATACTCTTGGGGTTTCTCCAGTCTTTGTCAGGCCAGTAAGTCTGGTCTTTTTTTGTGGGTTAGAATTTTGTTCTACATTTTTCTCCAGCTCTGTCCAGGACCCTCTGTTATGATCCCTGTCAGAGTGGTAGCCAGGCATCATCTAGTTGTACTGGACTCAGTCTGGTGGAGGCCGTGGCAGTTGTGGTCCATCAGTCCTCCGGACAAATCTTTTCCTTGTATCCTGTTCTCTTCATTCTCCCTTGCTCCTGAAGGGGTGAGACCAGTGGAGTATCTTAGATGGCCGCTCACAGGCTTTTAAG